>NW_012145301.1:3262124-3269127 GCF_000956105.1 Propithecus coquereli
AAAAAAAAAAGGCTGCCCAAGCAACATACTGGTCAGTGATTTGCTACTTGGAAAAAAAAATCCAAATCAAAGTCAACAATATAGACCTTTTTGCTGACAACATGTGTTACCAACATGGAAGATAATATATATGAATAAATACCTTAATCAGCATTACAGGTGGATTATAACAAGAATATTTTATTCTGTATTAATAGGATATGGTAACAGTTCTTAAAGGAAGGTAACAAAAAATAATAATAAAAATGGGCTAAGAGAACATATTTTCTATTATGAATGTATTGTGAAATTTCTGATGTCTGTGTAAGAAGGATAAAAGCATTCTCTTTTGAAAGAATAAGGTAGTTTAAACCTCAATGTTCTCTATGTTTAAGATTGAACTAATTTAAGTAAATAGACCATGCCTGAGAACTTCACTTTAAAGACTCCAGATTTAGTTCTTTAACTGTCAAACTAGGATTCTTTAAACAGCCTAATACCATGAGCCACTTTTAATGCCCTGAACCATGTGTCCTTTTATTATGAGAGCATTAGATGGAGTGGAAGAAAGAGAACACTGTTGAACTTAATAGAAAATGTAATAGAGAAAATAATGTAATGACTACCTGAACAAGGTTGTAAACATTATTAAACAAAATAAAGATTTTATATATCATCTGCCGAAAGAAATTGTGAGTTATTCGTGTGTAATATTCTGTGGTTTGACAGAACTTAAATCTGAATGCAAATGGTGGTTTGATTTAGCTAATAATAGAGCTCCAATCTAGTTTTAATCCAGTTGAGTCAAACTGGACTGTGCCTAATTTTTTCTTTACAGACTTGACAACGAGTTTTCATTTTAAAATCACTCACAACCAGGAAGAGGAAAAAAAGTAATCATCTCTCTTCACTGGTTTGTTTAGCAAATGACACATTGCTTGAGGTTTTCTGGTGAAATCAAATAAGAGGGAATAATGCATGCTGAAAGAATTTCTAATGGTTGGTGGCATTACAGTGAGCACCAAAGGAAGTGGTCATAATTTGCCACTTTTAAAACGTTGCCTAGTTTTCTGGTATTAACACGTCACTACTTGCTTCTGCAGAGTAGGGATTTCTGGCAACAGAGGAAACGGGGCGAGGGGATATTGTTTCTCCTTTGCAAGGATGCAGTGGCCCCATGTTGAACACACTCCAACAAGATTTAGGCCAATGCCTGTGAGTCTCCCACCTTTGCCTGTTTCTCACTCTACCTGCCTCTCTCAGCCTGACTCCCTGCGGACACCGAGACTGCTTTCCTGGGGCGCCCTGCTCCTACCTGCTCCCCTTTGGGCTAAACAATTTGTCTGCTCTTCTGTTACAGAAGCAGTTCCTTCCACAGAATTAGCATCTTGCTGTCACCGGTACGTCTCCCAGCAACCACATGCCTAAGGTTTCTGGTGTGCTTGTAGCTAAACTTTGCAAAACATTTGAGAATGAAAAGGGAAACTTTGAAGCTCTTGACGCTGTACTCAGCATTGAACAATTTTGGCAAAACAACTATTTGAAATTTGCCTACTCTTCAATTTAGGAGCAACTCTGATGACGTGATTTTAATGAGTTGAGTTCAAAGAGGGAAAAGAATTTGCTTTTCCTAGACAATTCTGGTGAATTCTGTTCCTAAGTCTTGTCAATTAAGTCGTATTTCAACTATTCTTGCTTCATGTGATGGGAAGGTCTAAAAATGCCAAAGAATCCATTCATTTATTTCCAGAATTAGCAAAAAACCACAACTTTGCTGCTGAAAAGTGGGATCCCACAGGAATTCACATAATTCTGTGGTATACCGTTGACTTCAAATGGCCCCAAATACTTTCTTAAAATGCCCTGATGTGATCTATATTTGTGGTAACCTTCTACATAAAGTGCTGGTATAGTGAGAAGTATAAATATATACTTAATAGTAACTTACTGGTTTGAAATGAGTACTTTGTACATGGCATTGAGCGTATCCAGGAGCTCTTGTGCTTAGGCGTAAAACCAGTTTGAAAAGTGAATGTATTATTTCAGGTAGCTACATAATGTCAACTTTTAGTATCATACATTTCAACTTAGAGGTCGAAAATAAATCACATAGCATTCAGAGTTTTGTAGTTTGTTAGGCGGGTTTGTTTGTTATGTGAGCAAAGGTTTTGATTGCAGGATCAAAGTGTGTCTAAGGGCATAGTGTGGGCCAAAGGCCTGGATATTTAATGAGTTAATTCGTAAATCATGAGCAGAGCTACCATTCCTGTTTCTTAGTGATGCATTGTGCACGGAATACATTGAAAATAATCCTTTAACCCTTTTTGTTTTGTGATAAAGTTGTCCTACTGGAATCGTCAATAATAATATACCTTTATTTTAAAGAAAGGGTGGAATCAAGGAATTTTATTACAGTGCTATAACCTGTTTATTTTATCGTCAAAGATTGATGAACTCACCAATAAAGGAACATGCTTTTCCCTCGCTCTCTCCCTTCCGTTCTTCCTTCTTTTCTTCCTTCCTTTTCTTTCTTTTTGTATCAACTAAAACAGAGCTAATAAAAGCAGTAGATTCAGTATAGTGTTAGGACATAACACTGACAAATCAGGTTGAGGCATGATGCTTCTTTAGTGATTAAGGGTAAGCTCTTTAGTAGAATCTAAAAATGTAATTTCTAGAATTGTATCATTAAACCATAGAAAATTCATCTCTCCCACCCCAAAGCTCTTTTTTTTTTATTATTACCAATTGGATGTGAAATCATCTCAAAAAAGATTTATAAACTTTGAGCAAAAATAGTAGTATGTGAATCAGTGTTGCTACTTCTCTAAGAATCTACTAGTGTACCTGTTTTGTAAGCCACTGTCAAAAGTTCCTGCTGTAGTAGTATTTCTTCCTATGAAATTCTATTCCATAATTGTGCTACTTATGTTTCTTTTTCAATGAATTTACTAACCCAGTAATCTCTGCCTGACTTGTGAATTCAGTGCATAACTCTCAGCTCACTACTGCCCAGGTATAGAGGTGGATTTTCCCTTTGAATGTCTTCTTTGAGGCTAGAATTCACATGTATAACTGAACCACTAGAATAAATAATATTTCTTTACTGGGTTAATATAGATGTGAGTATATCCAACATGTCTATCTGAGTAGTTTTTCTATAATTATGGATTGCTAATTTTTATTTCAAAAAAATATTTTTGAAGTTCTTATATAGCACAGAATATGACGCCCAGAATTCAAAACTCTGTTTTATTAAGTGAATAGACAGATTGTCTAATTCTGAGCCCAAAGTATACATTTACTTTAATAAATGTTGACAAAAATTTTCTCCTTGACCAAACTCTAGCCAGACTTCTCTGAACTCATTCTCAACTAGGCCCCAAACCTGGCTTATAAAGACTGTTTTTAGTGGCCTAAAAACACCAGTACAGTTTCTAACAGCTCCAGGCCACATCCCGCCATGTCCCAGCTCCCCTTAAAGTGCCTGACTGAGAAAACTCAAGGCTGCCAACCCAGTGTTCTGTTTGCTCCAGCCATCACCCGAGGGCAGGGCCCCTGTACCCCAGCTTCTGAGGGAGGGTAGAAGCCTGATTTCCACAAGCCCAGTTAGCAAACCCAGATGGGTTTCACACGGACCAATGTCCTCTTCCTGCTTTTTGTAATTTTCCACTTCCCTGACCTTACTGAACCCAGCTAACCCCCTCCCTATTCTCTCCTTCTCCCTTTAAAATGCCCAGTCACTTCTGCATAAATCAAATGAGCTCAGTTTACCCTACTGCAATAGTATATTACTGATTAAAATCTGTCCTTAACCACTTTGACTACTGTCTGGCTGTGTTTATCTTTGACAATGTGCACGGTGTATCTTAGCAATGCAAGACCCTCTCTGCTCCAGTGTGTCAGGAGTTAAACTAGACGATTAAACCTATGACTAGAAAATCTCCAAAATTCTTGCTCACTCTGGTATGATCTGCTTTTGCAATTCCCAGGCTAATCATATGTACTCACAAGGTCTGTTGACCTAAGCTGTAGTTTGAGATAAACGCCAGGAGGTGGCAGTGCTGTTCACATAGCGGGCCTGTTCTGCAAAAGACACTTTCCCGTGGAGGTACACGGTTGAGCACAGAGGAGTTGGGAACGTGTCTGGACAAGCATCCTTAGATCAACGCGAGTCAAGAGAAGCATACTTGGAATTACCAAAAGACAGCGTTAAAAGAAAAGAAAATGCTTACCTAGAGTACTGTTTTCTTTTCTCCTTGTATCATTTATGAGCATGAGTTTGCTACTACATTTTATGGACTCTGCCTTTGCGTTCCAGCCCCAGGTTCAGAGCTTGGTGGAGTGCGGTAGTAGACATCCAAGATTTCACTGGTGTTCAGAAACTTGGAAATAATCTCTTAAAATGTGACATAAGACCACTGAACTTATGGCTTTTATGGAGGAGAGATTGGCTAAAGGCAAAGTAAATGTAGATTCCGTGTCTAATCACGGAGGTTTCACAATCACTTCCTCTTCAGGAGTCCACCCCTGGCTCCCCACTCACGTATCTCTGGGCACAGTCAGCCTCTCCCTCCCATTTCCTGGGAGCTGAACAATAAACAGAAAGGCAATAGGGTCTCAGTTTCTGCAGGTGACTCCTTCCCCGTCAGGGTGGATACTGCCACTCCAGTTTAGTGACATATCTTTCCCTGATATGGTCCCATTGATAAAAATTCAGGAATATTTGCTCTTCCATTAAGTAGCTTTATGAACTTACTCCAACATTATGAAACAGTGGGGTTTGATTATACAACCCCCTAAAGTTCTTTTCATAAATATAGCCCCAAGATACTTGGCTATGTGTAACTTCTGTGCTTATTATGAACCTGTGGTAACATACATTTCTCCATCAAGGGCTACTAGATTAAGAATACATTAGGATGCTTGCTCCTGAAGGCTTGGCTTTATGCCAAATGCTACTTCTGAACAAAAGGAGTTTATCTTACTAAAGGAGCTCAGCCCCTTTGTTTCCTATTTGAACAAATTTTAACTTAACCTGGACATAAAATACTTGAAACAATTTGTGGCTGTACCATAGAGAGATAGAGAGAATTTATCCACATTAAGAACTCTATGGGCCCAGGAGGGAGAATAGCTTGAGGTCAGGAGTTCAAGACCAGCCTGAGCAAGAGTGAGACCCGGTCTCTACAAAAAATACAAAAATTAGCCAGGCATGGCTCAAGCACTTGTAGTCCCAGCTACTCAGGAGGCTGAGGCAGGACGATCACTTGAGTCCAGGCGTTGGAGGTTGCAGTGAGCTATGATGACGCCACAGCACTCTAGCCCAGGTGACAAAGCAAGACTCTGTCTACAAAACAGAACAAACAAAAAGCCCTCTATGGAAATTTCATAAAATGAATAGAAGTTCTAAAATTAAAAGACAGAAATCATCAGTATAGGTTATATGTTCCAAGTGTTATGACTTATGATTTTCAGGTTCTTAAAGAAGAGTTTCTCTTCTAATGACAAGTGCTCAACTCTCATTTGTGTGTGTGTTTGTGTGTATGTGTAGCCTCTAATAGCCCTGTTTTCAGTTTATATGTTATAGTATCCCCATTTTTTAATGTAGGAATCTTAGGGAAAATGTTTAGATTGCTTGCCCAAGGACACCCAGTGAGTCACTTGGCAAAGCCAGAAAAATTGCTAGCAAAATTGGGTTTCTGCATTTTATTAACCTGAATCATGCTCTCTCAGAAATCTAATTCAATATTTTAGTATTTCTATTCTAACAGCTTGCGGTGGGGGGAGAAAAGTAAAATCTTATGTTATACACATTCCTTGGAATTCTTTAAAGTAAATGAAATATTTATAATGATTCAACCCAAGTTCAAATGAAGAAAAGTGTTCTGTTAGCAGTTGGCATATTAATAACAGTAAATCAGTTGATGACCCAAGATACCCAATGGCCACACATGACGTTATAATAAAATTTGAAGAGTTAGCTGGATTTTCCCTTGGGCTGGTGGCAAAAACACCCAGTGCAGAAGAAAGCAGGAATGACAGGTGGAAGAGTGGGTGAATGGTTCTTGTTTTTGGTTTTAACACTCCTGTTGGCTGTAGCACTGAGTTCTATGAAAACAGCTGCTCACCTTCCCTCTTGGCTAGCAAGAGGCTTATACCAAATGATTGCAAGTTTAATGAGGGGGAAGCATTAAGAATTGGAAAGACTAGGCAATAAGTTTCATCTGCTAAACAAGAAGGGAAAGAAAGTTAGTCTTGAAATATGTGAATGTAAATCTACTTTTAAAAATGTATATACATTTTTATTTTACTTTAAATAAGTTTTTCTCTTTACAAAGCTATTCAATAAACACTGTATTCTCTATATTTAAGGTTTCTGAATTGTCCTTGAAAGAGATAATCTTGTCTGAAAATTTTATTTGTTTTCTGATATTTTCATACTTTATTCAAATATTTACTCCCATATTTGGTAATAATAAATTCTCCTCATTGATTTTCAGTTCTTTCTTAACAAGTTATGCAAAGTTACTAAATCATGTATGCAAAGATCATATTAAATTTTAAAATTGACAAAATGTAAAATATCAAAAAACTGAGCACTGTGTATTTTATCTGTGTAACAAACTCAGAATAGATCTCAAACTCTCTAAAATTTAGATTTGTGATTTCTCTGCTAAATTTGCAAAATTCCATAAAAATACATTCCATAATTTTATTTTACATCTTCCTTCATAAAAAATTTTTAATTAATTTTATTAGCAAAAAAAAGGTGGTATTTAGTTTGGCTAGAAGCAGATATTATTTTTTGTGAACTGGAACGAATGACAAATTGGCTGATTGCTATATTAAGGTAATCACTTTTGCAAATAAAATACTTCTTTTATGCCTTATCAAAATATTATTGCTGTCTTTTATTTTATATAAAGGTTTTCTTTATTTTATGTCTGTTGTTTTAGGTGGCAGGATAAGTTATTTATCTTAAAACTTTTGGTTTTACTTGTAAATAAAAACAAAAAAAGAT
>NW_012145301.1:3272207-3275193 GCF_000956105.1 Propithecus coquereli
CTTCTCTGAACTCATTCTCAACTAGGCCCCAAACCTGGCTTATAAAGACTGTTTTTAGTGGCCTAAAAACACCAGTACAGTTTCTAACAGCTCCAGGCCACATCCCGCCATGTCCCAGCTCCCCTTAAAGTGCCTGACTGAGAAAACTCAAGGCTGCCAACCCAGTGTTCTGTTTGCTCCAGCCATCACCCGAGGGCAGGGCCCCTGTACCCCAGCCTCTGAGGGAGGGTAGAAGCCTAACTTCCACAAGCCCAGTTAGCAAACCCAGATGGGTTTCACACGGACCAATGTCCTCTTCCTGCTTTTTGTAATTTTCCACTTCCCTGACCTTACTGAACCCAGCTAACCCCCTCCCTATTCTCTCCTTCTCCCTTTAAAATGCCCAGTCACTTCTGCATAAATCAAATGAGCTCAGTTTACCCTACTGCAATAGTATATTACTGATTAAAATCTGTCCTTAACCACTTTGACTACTGTCTGGCTGTGTTTATCTTTGACAATGTGCACGGTGTATCTTAGCAATGCAAGACCCTCTCTGCTCCAGTGTGTCAGGAGTTAAACTAGACGATTAAACCTATGACTAGAAAATCTCCAAAATTCTTGCTCACTCTGGTATGATCTGCTTTTGCAATTCCCGGGCTAATCATATGTACTCACAAGGTCTGTTGACCTAAGCTGTAGTTTGAGATAAACGCCAGGAGGTGGCAGTGCTGTTCACATAGCGGGCCTGTTCTGCAAAAGACACTTTCCCGTGGAGGTACACGGTTGAGCACAGAGGAGTTGGGAACGTGTCTGGACAAGCATCCTTAGATCAACGCGAGTCAAGAGAAGCATACTTGGAATTACCAAAAGACAGCGTTAAAAGAAAAGAAAATGCTTACCTAGAGTACTGTTTTCTTTTCTCCTTGTATCATTTATGAGCATGAGTTTGCTACTACATTTTATGGACTCTGCCTTTGCGTTCCAGCCCCAGGTTCAGAGCTTGGTGGAGTGCGGTAGTAGACATCCAAGATTTCACTGGTGTTCAGAAACTTGGAAATAATCTCTTAAAATGTGACATAAGACCACTGAACTTATGGCTTTTATGGAGGAGAGATTGGCTAAAGGCAAAGTAAATGTAGATTCCGTGTCTAATCACGGAGGTTTCACAATCACTTCCTCTTCAGGAGTCCACCCCTGGCTCCCCACTCACGTATCTCTGGGCACAGTCAGCCTCTCCCTCCCATTTCCTGGGAGCTGAACAATAAACAGAAAGGCAATTGGGTCTCAGTTTCTGCAGGTGACTCCTTCCCCGTCAGGGTGGATACTGCCACCCCAGTTTAGTGACATATCTTTCCCTGATATGGTCCCATTGATAAAAATTCAAGAATATTTGCTCTTCCATTAAGTAGCTTTATGAACTTACTCCAACATTATGAAACAGTGGGGTTTGATTATACAACCCCCTAAAGTTCTTTTCATAAATATAGCCCCAAGATACTTGGCTATGTGTAACTTCTGTGCTTATTATGAACCTGTGGTAACATACATTTCTCCATCAAGGGCTACTAGATTAAGAATACATTAGGATGCTTGCTCCTGAAGGCTTGGCTTTATGCCAAATGCTACTTCTGAACAAAAGGAGTTTATCTTACTAAAGGAGCTCAGCCCCTTTGTTTCCTATTTGAACAAATTTTAACTTAACCTGGACATAAAATACTTGAAACAATTTGTGGCTGTACCATAGAGAGATAGAGAGAATTTATCCACATTAAGAACTCTATGGGCCCACGAGGGAGAATAGCTTGAGGTCAGGAGTTCAAGACCAGCCTGAGCAAGAGTGAGACCCGGTCTCTACAAAAAATACAAAAATTAGCCAGGCATGGCTCAAGCACCTGTAGTCCCAGCTACTCAGGAGGCTGAGGCAGGACGATCACTTGAGTCCAGGCGTTGGAGGTTGCAGTGAGCTATGATGACGCCACAGCACTCTAGCCCAGGTGACAAAGCAAGACTCTGTCTACAAAACAGAACAAACAAAAAGCCCTCTATGGAAATTTCATAAAATGAATAGAAGTTCTAAAATTAAAAGACAGAAATCATCAGTATAGGTTATATGTTCCAAGTGTTATGACTTATGATTTTCAGGTTCTTAAAGAAGAGTTTCTCTTCTAATGACAAGTGCTCAACTCTCATTTGTGTGTGTGTTTGTGTGTATGTGTAGCCTCTAATAGCCCTGTTTTCAGTTTATATGTTATAGTATCCCCATTTTTCAATGTAGGAATCTTAGGGAAAATGTTTAGATTGCTTGCCCAAGGACACCCAGTGAGTCACTTGGCAAAGCCAGAAAAATTGCTAGCAAAATTGGGTTTCTGCATTTTATTAACCTGAATCATGCTCTCTCAGAAATCTAATTCAATATTTTAGTATTTCTATTCTAACAGCTTGCGGTGGGGGGAGAAAAGTAAAATCTTATGTTATACACATTCCTTGGAATTCTTTAAAGTAAATGAAATATTTATAATGATTCAACCCAAGTTCAAATGAAGAAAAGTGTTCTGTTAGCAGTTGGCATATTAATAACAGTAAATCAGTTGATGACCCAAGATACCCAATGGCCACACATGACGTTATAATAAAATTTGAAGAGTTAGCTGGATTTTCCCTTGGGCTGGTGGCAAAAACACCCAGTGCAGAAGAAAGCAGGAATGACAGGTGGAAGAGTGGGTGAATGGTTCTTGTTTTTGGTTTTAACACTCCTGTTGGCTGTAGCACTGAGTTCTATGAAAACAGCTGCTCACCTTCCCTCTTGGCTAGCAAGAGGCTTATACCAAATGATTGCAAGTTTAATGAGGGGGAAGCATTAAGAATTGGAAAGACTAGGCAATAAGTTTCATCTGCTAAACAAGAAGGGAAAGAAAGTTAGTCTTGAAATATGTGAATGTAAATCTACTTTTAAAAATGTATATACATTTTTATTTTACTTTAAATAAGTTTTTCTCTTTACAAA
>NW_012145301.1:3276397-3278445 GCF_000956105.1 Propithecus coquereli
CCAGACCCTGGGTATCCACATTCTCTCAGCTAAGCCAGAGCCAATGAGATACACAGTTTTGATCATTTCACAAAGCACTTGGACCTTGTCAGTGGGTTCAGTTTACTGCCTTATAGGAGGACATTACTATTGTAGATTCTAAGGGAAGAGGCCCTTTGGGGCAAGTTAAGGAATATGGGATGAGGGAGTGGCATGGGGAAAAGACATTTCGTGAAAATAGAAGAGGCCATTGTATGCAGATAATTTTATTATTTTTTTCAAAAGAAATACACAGGCAGGTTATTGTAGCAGAATCACAAGCTAATGTGATTTAAAAGTAGTTTTCAAAACGAGTCGTGGGAAATGGAGTAATGTCAGATCAACTCCAGGGATCAGCCTGCACTTTGCATGCTTTCAGAACTCATAGATCTTCCGCTTCTAGCCTTCCTGGTTCCTGTGTAAGGTGTCAGAGGAGAGTGGCAGGAATATCAACTTCCAGGAAATTTAGTTATGGCGACAGGATAGATAAATGAACTGTATCCGGGGTTGATTCATCTTTGTAACCATGGTGCTAAAGCAGGATTCAATAACAGTGGTTGACTTATTTATTCCCCACCAGAAAAGATGCTTTGGCTGCAGATTTCGCATTTAGAAAAAACATGATCTTTTGGAAAATCTGCCACCAATTACTTAGTCTTCCGTTTCAATCTATCAGTGGAATGATCTGTCCATACCGATAATGTACTACTACCCTAGTCAGCCACTTGGCAGCTCTGAAATCTCATGACCTTTTAAATCTCAAAAATAAATAAAGTCGCAACATTCTTGCCTTGTTAGCTCTTAAATTCCCAAATATCTATGTGCTGAGTTGTCCTGGTTAATAAATATTTAGCAAAGGAGATATTGTCATGATGACTTAGTATTTTGTTATTATTTTTAATATGATATTTAGTTTTCTTGACAAAAAATTATGAAAGGAGATGGGACTTTTGGCCTTTCTTAAGTGAAATCATGAAATCCTCTTCTCTATAAAGCTGAAAAAAATGGACAAAATCATCCATTTCAGTACTCTAGAAACTGACCAAAGTCTTAAAAAAGTTTGAGAAGCTTAAAAAGTGCTGAACTTCAGGCAAGAACAGTAGGAGCCTAAACCATTCTGGCCTGGGCTGTCCCGTTTCTCCCAGGGTGGGGCGGACTGCTGAGGGCTGGCAGATTTTCTGCTGCGGTTGAAGGGATCCCATAGATTTGGAGGCCTGGGCGGCACCACCTGCAGCAGTGCTGTTGGTGCATGGGCAGGGCCAGCAGCTCTACTTTGGGAAATCTTTGCCTGAAAGGACCAGATAGTGAATATTTTGTGTTTTGTGGGCCACCTACAGTATATACTATTTCTCATTTTTCTCCTCTTCCTCCTCCTCCTTCTTTTTCTTCTTTGTCTTTTGAACATCAGTTTTAAACTATAAACAATTTTTTAAAGGTAAAAACCATTTTTAGCTCACAGGTCATGTAAAAACAGGCCAGTGGCTAGATGTGAACCACAGGCTGTAGTTTGCCATCGGGGGTTCTACCAGCCTGAGGTTGACACAGCAATACAGGCAGCTGCCTGCATGCACAGTAGATACTGAAGGAGATTCAAGCCAAGCAAACCCTCCTCTCCGACCCTAAGGTTGCAAGCATGCACATAAAAGATGTGAAAGCCAGAGCAGACTTGACAATGACCTGAACTTTTAATGTGCATCTTTACCCACACACAGATCCAAAGGCAGAGGAAGAAAGCCTCATTAAAACTCAAGGAAATGTAACAGGATATTCTGAACAACCTTAAAATAAAAATAATTAGACAACACAGATGAAATGGACACATTCCTAAAAAGATGTATTTAGTTAATTAATTAAATGCATTCAGAGTGGAAATAAAGAAGTAAAACGTCTTATTTGAAGAGGAAATGATTTCATATGTAGGGAATCACAAGGAATCCATTAACAAAATCTACTAGAGTTTAGGAAGGTCTTGGGGTATAAAATCAATGTGTAAAGATAAATTGTATTTTTATATACTAGAAATAAAAGAT
>NW_012145301.1:3280880-3285534 GCF_000956105.1 Propithecus coquereli
GAAATTGATCAGTAAATTTGTTCTAAATATCCTAGTGACTTTAGTTGATAATTTGGACAACTATGGGAATTTTTAATTGTGATATTTCCATGGTTACTTCTCTTTTTACAGATCTCCTAGGTAGAATTTTATAGTTTAACACATGGCTATAACCAATACTTCATTTTTTTCCCCTCAGACTAGATCCTTCTGCCCATAACACTAGCCATGCAAGAACAACTTATGTTTCATTTTAATTATATATCATTACACTGTCCCTCAAATGATGGACAATTTAAATTTTAAAATTGCCTCAATTCTATAGCTGGGAGCCAAGATACTTTATATATATCACAATTATACCTGAGAGAAATATGATATAATAGAGCACGGTTTTGAGAGCTTGAGTATTGCCTCATTTTTCCACTAATTTAAAATCATGTAGGAACATTCTTAGTCCAAAAATTTGCCTTTCATTTTCTACAATTCCTAACTCAGTTTCTCGTCTTGCTCTGCATTCTCCTACAAAAGTTATTCAAGCTAAATCATTATTAAGGAAACAAAGACTGGAAAGTGAATTGTACTTTTAATTATCCAGTATGCCTGTCTGTGAAATGAAGCTGGACAATGGCCTGCCACAATTAGTGGTTTCAAAATAAGCAGCTGAGAAGAAGGCCAAACTGAAGTGTAGGAATTACTCTTCTTGGGATTGAGTTTGCGCCGAGCCTATGTGCTGTCATGGCTACCACTTCGAGAGCACGTGACACACTTTGGGCCTGAGTTAGTCATTTTCCATACACTTAACCCTCACATCAAACTTGAAAGACATCAATGTCTATCTCCAGAACATTTTTTATCACTGAAGAGGGAAGACAAGCCCAGAGAAGTTAGGCCACTTGTGTCCAAGGTCACACAGCAAACATTGAGATCCGGCTGTGTCTGAATCCTCAGGCTCTGTCCTTCCCATTGAAAGGAGAGAAATGGGGAAACCTGCATTCTAGAGCCAGTTTGTGACCTGGATACAATAATTTTATGTCTCTAGATCTTTGTTTCTTCAATAAAAAGAGAACGTGGCCAGGCTAAGTCACGTCAAGCAATTTTAAATGCGGATATGATGCATATTGCTGTGTTTACTGTATATCCATTTTGTACTTACCACTAGATTCCTTAAGGAAAAATAATGGAAATTTTAGATGCAAACTTCCTCTCAACTTTTTGGCATGGGCAGCTTGCTTTCCTTTTTAAAAAATACATATCACAGAGCCACTTTCTTCCACACTGTTCTATTAAAATCATCCTAGAATTTTACCTCTGGCCCCATGCATGTGCATTTGGACTAAGTCACATTTCGTTGTATGAATAATGTTATACAAAACGTTATGATTAAAATAAGTGGTATTAATGATCTCTTTAAAATCCATGTCCATGAAACATCAACAAGCTGATTGAAAGAAATATAATCTACTTTCAAAATATTTTCTCATTTAATTTGAGTGTCAATGTGTTTAATTCACCCTAAATAAAGAATAATTTTTATGTCCTTAAGAATTTTTCATGAAAGCATGTTAGGTAAATGGTAATGCCAGAAGGAAATTAAAGCACTAAGAAATAGATTGTGATAAAAAGATAGAACTCATACTGGGGGAGGGAAAAAAAAACAGTTGAGATTGGACTTAAAATAAGTTACATGGACCCACTCAGAGCTCAGAGTAACAGAATATGATTTATGTGCAGAGCATTTTTTGCTCCATAATTTATGAAGCAAAGAAGTGGAGTAAAGTCAGCATATGGTGACTTGATTTGGAAGAGAGGATTCAAGCATAATAATTCAGCCTCGAGTTTATGCCATATTTGAATAAAGTATCTGTCTTCCCTCTGCCCACATCCAACCCCCTGTGCAGACGCACTCACAGAACATCTTACACGCTTTCTGCATTGCTTTCATTATTCATTGTTTTTAACCTTCCTTCGGAAAGTACTGCCTTCTTTATTATGCACTTTTCTTTCATGCGGCTCAAGTCATGTGCAGTATGCTTCAACTAAAATAAATAACTAGTGGGGCTGACTTGTTTTCATTTATTTATTTTTAAATCCCAGTTGTCCCTGGGTCCTCTGTGATGTAAAGAGGAGGAATAGAGAAAACAGGTTGTGGCAATTCTGTTTCATTATTTCAGACATGCATGGCCTCCTGTATAATTTGCTTATTGATCTCAATAGTAAAAACCAGAAAATTACATCCTCTCTTGTCTGCAGAGCTATGAATCACAGATTGGTTCAACCACTGTCAAATTAACCCAACTTGCCTGTGACTGAGAAAGGATTCACGTGGAAACCAAGATGATCATCAGCCTCCTGCTAGCCCAGTGTGTCACCGACATTGAATATAGCCAGCCTCACGCTGGACACCGTGCCACCTCCCTCCATCTGATTCAGGAGATTGTCCTTCTCCACCGCTAGTATTGCCAGAGGTTTGAATTCTGGCTCCCTCAAAGGAGATTCTGCCAGATGTCTTTCTCTCCTGGAAAAGAACTGCTCAAAAACAAGCAATTAAAATAAAAATCAAGCGAGACAAAGCATTAAAAGGCAGTGGTTGGTTCTGATCTAAAAGCTCCCAGCTGATACCAGAAATACTGTTTTCTAATGTTAACATTTGAATATCCAAGTTCTCCCATAGGTTTATTTCATCAAGTCCTTAGGATTAAATTCAGACTGAGGATGATCTTCAGAAGAAGCCTCTCATTCTAAATCACACAATTGTATCTAGAAGCTGAGTGTTTGAAGGGTGAGAACTAGCAGTGGGCTCTATATGTCCAGCAGAGCAGCTTCCAGAAGTGTGCTGCATATTCAGAAGGCAATGAAGGGGAACATCTATGAAACTGATTTACAGGGTGAATGCTAAAAACTTATCTGGATCCATTCTTCTCATTAAAGGTGAAATAAAGATAGAAATTGCTATGTGCAATTTTACCTGGCATTTTGCTTAAAACTGGAGAAATCATCTTGGACAAGGTTTTTAGACTCTCTGGACTTTAGTTTCCTCATCTAAACCTAAAGCTTTTATGATGTCTTAGATGCTTTTAGGAGTTCTAACTTTGTACATTTTAGTGCCTAAATAATCTCTGAGGCCCATCTTAATTCTACAATTTCAAAATATTTCTCAGCTAAAGATCTTAATGCCCTTAGACAAACTTTAAATTTACATTTATAGCTATTTATGTAATTATTCACACGAATTTAAATGTGGTTACTTCTGTCCATGTGATCTTAAATTGGGATACTCCTCAAAGCTATGTGAATACTTAACCTATTAATATACATCTGATGAAACAAAAATGAAATTTAATATGAAACACCTCTTGGTCAGTTCTCCCTCTTCGTTGATCTAAATTTTCTAAGTTTCTTCTTAAACATTCCTTGTATTTAATAAACATAAAGAACTTTAGTCACCATCATTTTTAAAATAATCTTCTTACAGTTTAAATTTCATCAATAACTAATTCCTATAACCTTGATTTATCAAAATAATATAATACCACTTATTTAACTCTAGAACTATGTCAATTATTATTATTATTTTTTAAAGACAGGGTCTCCCTTTGTTGACGAGGCTGGGGTGCAGTGGCACAATCATAGCTCATAGCAGCCTCAAACTCCTGGCCTCAAGGGATCCTCCTGCCTCAGCATCTCAAAGTGCTGGGATTACAGGTGTGAGCCACTGCACCCACCCATCAATTCTTCTTTATGTCTTTGACAGATAATATAGACACCATGTTATCCAAAGAACAATGTATATGAATTGGATAGATTCTTCATATTTGCATTATTGCCTGGTTATATAAAGAAGAAAACTGAAAGATTAAAAAGAACAGTAATTACAAAGACTTGATTCACAGGTTTGTTGGTAAACTTGCAATTTTAAAGACAACAATGATTTTTTTAAACTATTCAAAATATTAATATTTACAAGTAAAATTATTCAAACCATACACAACAACTTTTTCTATCTCGATTACACAGCATCTTCTGTCTCCAGGTTAAAATGAATTATTTCCAAAAGAATATTTACTTTTCGAAGCTTAATTTTTTAGTTGTATATTGACACGGTTGTTACTCAATTTAAAAGGAAAACAAACCTCAGATATTATGTCATGGTGAGATATGTCATTAAATTATTTTATTATTATTTTATTATTTCATGTTCCTTCCATTAATATCCATGATTTGAAAGATATTTTCCTAATACCATGAGATAACCAGTACTACCATTTTGCCTTTACACAATGGCATTTTTAGTTTGTGAATGATTTCTGAGGATAAATATTGATTGCATTTGGCTTTTTGAATTAATGAAATATCTTCTAAATCTGTAATAGTCTGAGAAATTGAAGTTGGAAATTGAAATTGGAAAGAAAGGAACAGCTAACCCATAATCAAAGGCCCTTGATTCAAATCTTTTCCATCACTAACTAGTTGTATTACCTTGGTTAACTTTTCTCACCTATAAAAAAAAAACCTAGGCAACTTTTAAGCTTCCCTTTTAATGCTAACATTCCATAATTTTGTTTTGGGCATCCCACTTCATGTAATTTCATGTTATAATCATGTTATAATTAACCCCCTCAGATTCCTAAATGTATTTCATTCTAAAACTAGAAAGAAACATAGATCTACAGGA
>NW_012145301.1:3285584-3295784 GCF_000956105.1 Propithecus coquereli
TCATAGTAGGGTGGTTGGTCTCCAAGAGAAAGTAAAGAGGCTGTGTTTGGAGCTCTCAGAACATCACTTTTGTGCAAACTATTGATCAGTAACTGAGGAGAGCTACGTTCTTCTCCCTGTTGTGAGATATATCAATGTTTTATTGATTTATAGCAATTTTGGGAATCAATAATAAAAAATGTTTTAATGGTCTCGGGTACGTTTAAAGTACAAGGAGAATCAGTTAAGTCAGAGTTTTTGTCACATGTTTTATATGATATTACTTAGTTCTAGAACAATTTCACACAAAGACAAGAACATATAATATATAAAATATGAGAAATATAAATAGTGCTGTAACACCAGGTGCTAGTAATGATACAAAGAAATGAAAGCTCTCGTCTATGGCTGGTAGGAGAATGCATTAAGTTGACAAGAGATATATAACAAAATGCAGTAAATTCGAACATAATATGTTTTTCATTCAAGCAATTTTACTTCATGAAGACATGAATAAGAACATGTTGTAGTATTTTATTTTATTTTTTTTTTTGTAGCAACAAAATAATGGACAAACCTAAATGCCCTGAACAAGTTAATGAAAAAATAACTCCTGGTATAGTCTTAAAATGGAGTACTGTGCTACAATAGGAATAAATGAACTAGCCCTACCTGTACCACTTCAGATAGTCTCAAACATATACACGTAAGTAAAAACATAAATAAATGGGTTGCAGAATGATAGATACGTAACAGAGAAGATGGCCTGAAAAAGAGGAAAAAAATGTGTTTTCTGTCTCTCACTAAAACAGCTTCCCTGCAGGAGGCCAGCGGCTGGGCAGGCCAGGGGAGTGTTTTCTTTGTTCTTTGCATTGCAGGAGATATAGAGAGGACCAGGAGGCAGTCCTGGGAGATCCCGGTTGGGTCTGGCCTGGCTCCAGACTGGTGGGGGCTCCCAACAGATTCTGGAGATGAAAGGATCAGAACCATCAACTGTAGCTGACAGCAATACCCTGAACCTGAGAACCCTCCCCCTAAAAGCTCTGTATTTTTGCTTATAAGGGAGGAAAATTGGATTTGGGGATGATAGTCTGCCTTTTTCCTCCTTTGCTGGCAAAGTAATAAACATTACTTTCCTTCTTTTCAACCATTTGTCCTCGTTTTTCTGATTCTGCCTTGTGGACAAATGCTGAGCTTTTGGTAACAGATGCAACACGATACCAATTTTTTAAAACTAAGAAATGTCTAAACTTATTCTACTGATGCATTTTGAAAGAGACAGTAAAAGTATAAAAAACATTCATGAGAATGAGAGACATCAAACCCAGGAAAGTGGCTCCCTTTGAACAGGGAAGATGGGACACTGGATTAGAGAAGGCTCACAATACACTCCTTGGTGCACTAATGGGCTGGGATCTGAGGTTTGAAGATAATAGGACTCGACTCTACTTGAAGGATGGAAATTTCTTCCAGTAACATGACTTTACCCTACTTCTTGTGAAATAATGCTTCTTGATCTGCTTTGTATTTTAAGCCGGACTCACACCCCTTTATTAACTGAAAATGGCTCAGCCTGAACTATCTGGGAGGGCATCTCACTTAAGTGTGTTCCTTCTGATTTCTAAGCTTTTCTCCTTATCCTTGGGCATAGGTGAGAAGCGAAGATCACAGTAGGGAAGTTTTGTTCTTGCCCACATGCTAACAATGCTGCACTCCTTAAAAGTGAATCACAGTAGCCTCACAAAGATAGGACAGGTGAGGTAACTAGGAACTGAGAAAAATTAAATACCGTAAAAGAATCATCTGTAAATGTTGAAGTGCTTTTGTATGCTTATATTCTACAGCATTTTCTGTTTCAAGGCAGTTTCATATAATCTCAATTCATACTTTCAACAATTCAAAACATTTAAAGTGAGTATATCACACACCCTTCTTATGAGTTTCCCTTGACTGTAGGATAAAGTTCAAAGAGCTTATATTATCTGGCTCCAATCATGCTTCCAAGGCTTATGTATCCCCAGGTGATATGATTTTTCTTCTCTACAAAGTGCCCCAACTAAGGCTCCCATGTACTAGGCACAGTGTGCTATGTATTTGAGATATCCCCCTGCTTCTGCCTGAAATGCTGCTCCCATGCTGAAATCATGCATCAACTCTCAGCTCAAAAGTGCATGTTTGTCTCTCCCAGTAGACTAAGAGCCAGCTCCTAGTATGGAAGTCATTTCTCACTCATAGTTACATGTCAACCGTTGGCACAATGAACAATGCAAAGAGGCCATTTCTTAAATGTTTGTGGACGACCAACTGAATAAATGAACTAGGCTGGGAAAATTAAGGCAATTATACTCAATGGGTCTGCTGTCTCTTCTTGATTTATTCATTGACTCATTCATCAGGTATTTGTTGACCAATTCAATGCAACCAAGTTCCATCTAAATGCTTTGGGATACCTGGTAAACAAGTTAACCAAGGAGCTAACCCTCAAGGGACTCACGCTGAAGAAATATTGATGGGGAAAAAAACCAAACAAACTGAAAAAGATAATGCCATAAAGTGTTATAAAGAAAATAAGCAGGGTTACGGGAAAGAGAGTGGCCAGGGTGGAGAAGTCATTTGACTTGGATGCACTAGAAGAGAAGACACTTCACATAATGTTGGGGAATTTCCATGCCAGTTCTGCTTAAAACCGCAAAGCAGCTAAGTAGAGCAAGTAGGTAAAATATGCACCAGCTAGCTGAAACCACAAAACAATTAAGCAGAGTTATAAGCCTGTCATGACTGTACTGCTTGTTGTAAACCTATCATAGCTATACTGTTTGTTATAAGCCTATCATAACTGTACTGCATGTAAAAACTGCTATTAATTGGCTAACTTTTAATCCTTTTACTAATTGGTTAACTTTTATGCTTGTGTGTGTTATTGGATAAGACTAACCCCCCAAAAAAGTATAAAACTTGAAAAAAACCCGGAAGAGGTGCTCAGAATTTGGAGACTTGTCTCCTCTGGGCCCACCGGCGTTAAGAGATTAAACAACGACTCTCCAACTCTCTGCGTGCCACTGGGTTATTCCCCTGGGACCGGTCACTGTAACACTTGCCGTAACAATAAGACCTGAGTGACAAACAAAGGTACCAGCAGAACATATTAAGCCTGGGTTAGGTTGAGCAAAGCCGAACTTACATATAGCTTTGTGTGCTAACACACAGATCTTCCCACAGGTTAATGAGCAGCTACTCCCACATACATAACAAAGCTATTAGATTATTTGCCCAATTTTATGCTTTTTTTGTAGGTGACTCTGTATCATAAAAAGAATATTTCAAGAGCTGAGAAAAGTTGCCAAGGCAAACACACAACTGGTGATGCGTCGTTAATTTTGTCATTGTTCTCAGGTTTATTTGATACTTATGATGGGAAAAAGCAATGACTTCTCAGAAAAAGGAAAAAAAAAAGACATAGGTAAAAGAAAAGAATAGATAGGATTATAAAAGATTTGGCATGGATCTTATGCTACTGGAGAAAACTAATGTTTAGATTCCTTTGGGTGGATTTTCAGAATGGACAAAGAAACAGTGACAAAACACACTGTTGAATGGAGCAGTTAGTGAAAAGATTCCCTAAGGAAAAGAAAACCAGAAATTTGAATAGAAAGTTGAATGAACATTGGCTGCCAATAAGCTTCATCCAGTGGGTGGGAAGAGGAAGCCTTTCGCTAGCTCTGTTTCACAGGCAGTAAAGAACAGCATTCCCCAAAGCTAAGCATTAATGAAACCCATATTTATTAATTTTTTGAAAGGAAATACAGGTCTTATTTTCACTGCATTATTCCCAGAGCATAATAACTACAGCTTAAGAAAACTTTCAAATATCAGTCCTCACTATTGTGGGGGTGAGGGGAAACTTCCCTGTCACCCCAGAAGTTTCACTGAAAGATTAATTCACAATAAAGCAGATTAATAAGAGAAAGCCCTGTGCACGGGGAGCATCACAGAGCGATTACCCAATATCCCAACGGGATCCAGAAATTTATACACCCTTCTTTTACAGGGGAGGGGGAGATGAAGAATATAGGTGGGAACTAAAAGAAAATCTTAAGGCTTCCCGCAACAGGCTGACTGAATGGACCCCTCTCCTGGCCAAGGGGATACCCTCAAACTGAACTGCCTGCTACAAGGAGGGAGGTCAGACATGCCTTATTATGCCCCCCACCCTTCTCGTAAATACCCTTTGTAGCTCACTGATAAGCCTAAGGCTATGCAGGGAAAACCTGCAGGTCCTCAATTTACACAACAAATATGTCCATGTCTGGTGGCTTGCCTCTGATTAACAGATCTCCTTATCTTAAAACATTGCAAGGTCATGAGTGGATTAATAAAATGTGGTATATGTATACCATGGAGTACTATTCAGCTTTAAGAAACAATGGCGATATAGCACCTCTTGTATACTCCTGGGTAGAGCTGGAACGCATTCTACTAAGTGAGGTGTCCCAAGAATGGAAAGACAAGCACCACATGTACTCACTATCAAATTGGTATTAACTGATCAACACATAAGTGCACATATAAGAATAACATCTATTGGATGTTGGGCAGGGGGGAGGGTGAGGGAAGAGGAGGGAGGAGGGGACACGTACATGCATACACAAAGAGTGCAATGCGCACCACCTGAAGGATGGACATATTTGAAACTCGGACTTAGGGGGGGAGGAGGGGGAAGGGCAACATACGTAACCTAAACATCTGTACCCCCATAATATGCTGAAATAATAAAAAAAAACAAAAAGACATTGCAAGCCTTTAAACAAAGCTGTATGTCTTTAACCAATTACAAGTCAAAGAATCTTTAAACCCGCCTATAACCTATAAGCCCCCCCGCTTAAAGATGGCCCACCTTTCAGGGCCAAACCAATGTATGCCTCCCACGTATTGATTTATGACTTTACCTGTAAACCCTGTCTCCCTGAAATGTATAAAACCAGACTATAACCCAGCCATAGAGACTCCACTTGCTCAAGGCTTCTTGGGTTTGGCCTCATGGTCCTCAAATTTGGCTCAGAATAAACCTCTTTAAATCACTTTACAGAGTTTGGCTTCATTTTGGTCCACACAGGTAATTCTGTTTAGGAGCAATAAATGGTTGCTAGGGAGGTTGAATGGATACTTGGGAGAATGAATGGATGGGGAAACAGATCGACTTATAAATTAACCTGAGAGACACCTATTATGTTTAAAATGATTTAGGCCAGGTCTGGTTGCATTCTCGATCTTCTTTCCTGACGTATATTGAGATAACAGCGAAGGAAAGGGAAGTCAATTATTCTTTGTGATGGCGCCGTCCAGTTTATGCAGATAGACGGAAAGCCCCTTCCAAGGCCCGTTGATCTCTAAGGGCCTTTAATTCAAAATACTCTCTATCAAGTCGTCACATTTTGAGGTGAAATTTCCTGAGCTCCTGCACTGTCCAGCTCTGCATTACTCAGGAGATTCATTAACCATTAATCAGTCAATCAATCAGTTCCTCCTGTTCCTGCACCTGGAGCTCCGCTGGCAGAGTTGCGCTCGGCCGGAGACGCAGCGCAGGCAGGCGTGCGCACCTGCATCTAGCCCGGAAGCTCACTGCCAGCCTCTTCTCAAAGGCCGCTGCTCAGTGTGACTTTGCTCTCCGCCGTGTAATTTATACTTGAAGTTAAATGATTCCAAACACATTCTCTAACATTTGGATAAAATCTGTCTAGTACTTTCTCGTGACACAGACATACAGAGCAGAAATATTGCTGTATGTATGCAAATAGAGAATCTTTGCTCTGAATCCTTTTCCTAAATTCACAGTCACCGTATGCCAAGCTGAGTTACTGTTCATGACTCAGCCTCTTTACAGTTTGTGACTCGGATGATGTTTGCCCTCGTGAAACTTGCTTACGGAATATGTGTGTGACTGATTTAAACCCAATTAGCTACTTCTCACTAGATTATATTTTTCTGCTTTGGAACAAGTATGTCAAAGATTATAAATGTTTTCTAGGTTGCTCTCAATTGTATTGGTTGAAGGGTATTCTTTACATGTAAAAAGAGTGAATTACATGGAAGGAACCAGAGGACTTTGTATCTTAAGTTTTAACTGCTCAATAGATCACCTAATATTTAAAAGAAATTTATAGGAACTTCTGATCTTTTCCACAAGCCTTATCAAATGGGCATAATACTATTCCTCCCTTGATTTACCTAACCCACACTCTTCCTGTTTTGTTTTTATGATCTTTATTTCTTTGGCTACTGCATCTCAGGATTCTGTGCAACAATCCTCTGCCCTTTATACAGTGGCAACTTTGGGGGTTCTGACCTAAGCTCTATTCTTTTTCCATCCTTTACATTCTCGGAGTAATGATCTACTCACTTGGCTGTGATTTCTATGTATATTATTGGCCCCAACACCCCAATCTCTATCTCCACCAGTTCCTTTTTTCTAAACTTCAGAGTCATCCGCTTTTTCAAGCACTCCACTGTTAACCTCACTGCAATCTCATGTCCAACTTGTCCACACTGAGTGCCTCTCTGGACCCCCCTTTATGCTGGCATTCCCGCAGGTGTTTCCCTTCTCAGTGGGTGGCCCCCTGGCCTCCTAGCTGCTCCAGCCAGGTTCCTGGAGGCCTTCCTTTGCTCTTTCCGGTCCCACGCTCCCCATTCCGGAAGTCACATGGCCTAGTCAATTTCACCTCTCCACGCGCCAGCCCCTGCCCTCTCCCAGGGCATCACTACCGGTGTGCTAAGTCATCCCCTGCAGCCTCATTGCAATTTACCTCCCTGCTTCTACCCTGGCCATGTTCCATCATCCGCTTTCCACGCTGTAGTCCATGTGAACTTTGTAAAATTCAAATCTGGTCATCCAATTCCCTCTCTCGATACCAATCAATGAATCTAGTTAAGATGGTTTATGAATTCCTTCATGTTTCTGTCCCCTATTTACCTTTCTAACCATATTTCTACCCCACCAAAACACCTTTGACTTCAACAGTCCCACGCTTCTGAATTATTTTCATTTCCTATATATAATATGCTATTTCTCACTCTCAGTGTTTATACTTGCTGTTGATTCTGCCCCGAATGCTCAGCTCCTCCCGCCGTCTCTCCCTCTGGTGCTCACTTTGAACTAACTCGCTCCTACTTATCTTTATCTTTCATATGTCATCTTAGATGCTGTTTCCTCTGAGCTGTAATCTTTATATCCTCAAAGCTCATCTAGGTATCTCTCTTATGTACTTTAATTTCTTGATCACATCAAATATAGTGCTGAAATACTATTTTCCTTCCTTGCTACACCTGGAAGACCTTCCTATCACTTACCAACTTACTGTCATTGAGTTTCTTGACTGGGGTTTTGCAATTCCTTTAAAGATGAATATTAGATTTGGAATAACCTCATGGACAGTTCTGATATGTCTTTGGGGCAACATCCCTGACTATACATTGAGAAACACTATGTGTTGCAATTCTTGTTTATTTCTTTATATCCTACAGTAGACCATAAGCTCTATGGGAGTCATGACTCTGTTTAAAACTTTCACTCGCTGCTGTCGTCCTGGCACTTACCAGGCACTTTGCATGTAACAGGAATTCAGTAAACAGATGATGGAGTGAGTGAACAGACACCTCTTGCCAGTGCATGAACTGCTCAGGAGCACTTTCAAGGGAAGCAAAATAACCCAGAGATGTCAGATTTGTGTCCACATAATTAATTTCTACTGTTATTACAGGAATGTGAAAAAAAATTTATTAGATCTGTGCTTAAGACCTTAAAAATTATCAAAAGCCTTAAAAGGTGCACACAGCAATTCTAATTCTGGGAATTTATACTGTAAAAGGTAAGAATTAGCATTAATATTTACTTACATAGCATTTTTATGATGGTAAAAATTGTGAACAGCCTAAGTGATCAATAATAGGGGATTGATTTATTAACTTATGGTACATTTATATAATGAACTATAACTTAGACATAAAAAATCATATTTTAAAAAATTGCCTGCTTTAATGATATGTGACTGCTTTAATGATATACAATAGACAAAAATGATTACCAAACAATACACATATAATTTAGGCTATTAAATTTATATTTAGAGCCAGACGCACTGGCTCATGCCTGTAATCCCAGCTACTTGGAAGGCTGAGGAGGGAGGATCGCTTAAGGCCAAGAGTTAGAGGCCAGCCTATGCAATATAGCACAATCCTGTATCTATAAAAATGAAAAATAAATTAACCAGATTGGTAGTGCACACCTGTAGTCCCAGTTATTCATAAGGATCTCTCAAGCCCAGGAGTTTGAGGCTGTGTGAGCAATAATCATGCCACTGCACTCTAACCTCGGCCACAGAACAAGATCCTGTCTCTCAAAAAGAAAAAAAATTATATTTATACATTTAACATATCATTTGATATATCATAAAAAGTGTTCACTAATATGTTGAATCGTATTCACAGTTTTCACTACCCTAGAATAAAATAATTTTTTATATTATCTTTGTATTTTTTTGTCTTTGGTTATTATTGTCTTTTACCATGAAAGTGTGTTTTAGGAATCATAAAATGTTCCTAAATATTAAAGGATGTTGGAACCATATAGGTGTATTTGCTCACATTTTTACTGAAATCATCCATCACTTCCCACGAACCCAGTATTTTTCCCAAGAGGATCACACAGCTGCTGATTATCAACAAGAGACTTTCAAGAAAACTGAAGGAAACAGTTATATGCTGCGTCACAGCAGTTTCAGTCTTTTCCTAGTTCAAGGTAAGCTGTGGGTATTTCCTGAAGGACAGTGTCTAGTTAATGGAAATCCACTCTTGCCTGATCAGGTGATCACCTGGGCTGTGGCTTTAACTAGATTAAAAAAAGACCATCTGTGCCTGTGCTTTTTTAGTAGGACATATATTAAGCTTGAATTGTCTTCATCACTAGGATATGCATGACCGTGGTCTTCAGTAATATACAAAGAAAAAATGGTACTTTAAAAAATACTGTTAAAATACTTTTCTTACTTTAAAAGATGATACTGTTAGATACTTTTACTAAATATTAAAGTGAACATCCTAAGAATTCTTACACATCTCAACGTGTGAGAAGAAAAACTCCTATTTTTAATTGTTGCTTTAGACTTATTGCCTTTATATTTTAATTAAAGCACTCCTGATACTTTTATTATCATAAATAGACAAGTGCTAAATGCCCTTCCAAAATTAATGCTTTAGGGTAAAAACATGTATTGAATAGTTTAGGCTAAAGGAACGTTGAGGAGTCATCAGTATTGTTCATACAGACAGCCTGTGGAACTAGGGATTTCTGAAAGGACAGTGATATCTTTTGAGTTCACTGTGTTATCGAAAGAGATTTAGTGCCTCCACAAGCCTGTGCTCTGGACCCCAGCCCTGCAGCCACTCCATAAGCACCTGAGCTCACTACTGCAGTGGGCACATCCATATCCCAGCCCTGCGAGCCATGATTGCTCCACACATGCCCACGCTCTGATCCTGGTTCCATTACGGTTCCACACGTACCGGTGCCTAGGATACAAGAGCCACCACTGCTTCAGAAGCACCCATGCCTGAACCACACAGGCAGACTTCATGCACCCATATTCCCAACCCAGGCTCATCAGCTGCTCCAGGCATCTGAGCCTTGCACATTGAGACCAACATTATAGCGGGGGCATCTGCACTCCAGGAACCAATGCCACCACAATTGTGAGCATGCCCATGGACCAAACCCAACACCAAAAGAGATCCTCTTGGCCATGACTTTTCCTAATGGAGAAAAAGATATCAGGATGACCCCAGCAACCTTAACCAACAATGACCCCAACAACCCTTACCACTACTGAAGATACCCACAAGCTTTGCCACTCAGGACCCCTGCAATCTTCACTGTTGCTAACTTCCACTGAGTAAGATGCATGGAGACTATACTATTGCACCCTCACTAGAGCTGAAATTGTAGCATCCACTCAACCAGCACCCTCACACCTACCAGTCTACAAAGTCTGGAATAGATGACTGCCCGATCAAATATGTAGGCATTAATGCAAGACAAGAAAAACAAAACACAAAAATCAAAGAAACATGACATCACCCAAGAAATACCATAATTTTCTAGTAGCCAACCCCCAAAAATGGAGAGCTATGAATTGCCACACAAAGAATTCAAAATAAATGTTTTAAGGAAAC
>NW_012145301.1:3298549-3302816 GCF_000956105.1 Propithecus coquereli
GATAGCAGAGGAGAGAGACTGAGTACTAGGTGTGGTCTTGAGACCAGCTCCAGTGCTCAGGTCTATAAATTTCACCCAGGAAACTCCCTGGAATTCTTGCAGGTGCTGCCCCAGGATTTATGTAAAGAAGCAGAACAAGCACAGCAAGGAATGACTGTGGAGAACCCTGCTGTGCCACCCTGAAGGACCTATTCCAGCCCTGCTCCCCAACCACCTCCTGCAGCACTGGTAGGTATCATTTTAGAGATTTGGGATGTACTCTGAGGACTTCAATTTTAGGACTTGACCTTCAGTGCCTTGGTGATTACTACACTTGAAGACAGGGTGAAAGATCTTGTGCTTGAGTCATGACTCTTTTAATTATAGCATAGCAGGATCTTGACTCTTCTTTTTGTCTTTTAGATGATGTACTTGTTAGAGTCATGTAGCTTCCTGTCTTTAGAACCACTCAGAGTTGGTCCAAGTTAACTTAATTCACTAAAACACTACATTAATCATATTATGTGATCGATGGAATAGTATCGGTTGGAAAACAAATTACAATATTTCATTAAATCATTTTATCAAAGATGACTATAAAACTCATGAAATAAACCATTTTTTCTAAATTTCTATTTCCTAGATTTATTATTATTCATAAACTAATTTTGAAGAAAATAATTTAATTTTGGGACAAAAATAATTATACACTAGATTTTGTGTTGTGACTCAAAAAGTCATATTCATTTGAGCACATTTGGGTAGTGACAGCACAATGCTTAAAACTACTTCCTGGGTCTATACCCTAGGCTCACTACTTAGTAGCTGTGTGACCTCAGGCAAGTTACTGAACCCTTCTGTAATTAACTTCTGTGCCTTCTTTGTTAAAAGACAATACTATATCCTCCTTTTAGGGTTGATGTGAAGATTATGGGTCAATAAGTGTAAGGTGTTTAAAAAGTCCTTGGAACAGAGTAAGTACTTAATTTATTAATATTTTTGAATACCTGTTGTATCAGAGATGATGCAAATATTGCAATGAGATAATTGCTTGTGCATACATTATCCCATTTAATCCATTCACTAACCTTGGTATGTAACTGTCTTCATCTTACTTATGAGGAAAATGAGGATCAGAGAAATGGAGCAATTTGTTCAAGGTCACATGGCCATGCTCAGGTAGCAAAGGTCGAAGCTAGCAAAACCAATTCTGTAGATATCTTAGCATTTCTTCATAGCCTTTCTTTTCTCAGATTTATTATGCTTTCAATCTGGCCATGTCAACTTTGATCTGTTCTCCAGAAGTCAAGAGATTAGATCTGAATCTCAGTCAGTCTTGCCCTGCATGCAGTAGAGAACTGAAATCTTTTCTTAGAATATATATCAATATGAAGCTTGACTCTGCCAGCAGCTCTGTGGGCCAGCTCTAAGTTTGCTGATGAAATACCTGTTCCAGCTTACACCTCAGATATTGCTCTCTGAATATTTTTTTTTTGATTCAAAGAAGTTCACACACTTTTATCTATTTGAGATCAAGATTTTCTGCAGATTCACCTGAGACCTACAATATATTCATGTGGATTTTGTATTAAAACCAAATTCACCACTCTGCCCCTCAGTCTTCCCTCAAAGTCTCAAGTGTATTGAAGTTTGTTACCTAGGGGGTTGAGTGCCATTTTTATATCATAAAATAAAACTACAGGTTTAGTCACACATACTTTTCAAAATACTGTCACGGAGTTATTTTCTCTGCAGCAAGATTTAACTTTCAACATTCAATTAAATGGTTCACCACATTGTATTTATTTGACATTACATCACCATTAATTCATATTGGATGCCCTCCTTTGAGCTGAATCAAATATTAACAGTAAAAATTTACCTTTTAAATAAAAATTTTAAGCACACAAAATAAGAAATTTACAATGAATCTAAGTTATAGATCTGCTAAACTGTGTTTTTTAGAGGGATATTTTATCAATTTTCCCATCAGAGAATGCAGCATTCTGAATTGAGGGATATCTAGTATCTCTTTATTAATAGAAAGTGACCAAAGCTTAGTCATAATTCTTGACAATAAATGACAAATTCTTGGAACCCACAGACAGATAATGATTAATGTCTACATTTATAAGAAAGCAGAATAATTTTTAGTTATATTATGATCTATTAGAGACATGTAATATTTTTTTAGAAACCACAATCACTAAAGGTCCATAGACTGAGTTGGAGTATTTCACTAAGAAAAGAATTTTAAAAGAAAATCAATTAAATTATCAACATAAAACATTGTTAAATTGAGTTAACATCTTTCTTGTAACGTTTCTGGACCTTTTTAAGGGCTAATATTCAAGAGAGAGGGAGAGCAAGAAAGACAGAAACTTTATTAGCCATCAGGGCCGTGCAAATATAAACCAAAATGAGATACCACTTCACATGGAGTAGGGTGGCTATGACAGAAAAGACAGATAATAACAAGTATTGATGAGGATGTAAAGAAAGTGAATCCCTATACACTGCTGGTGGGTATGCAAAATGTTCCAACTTCTTTGGAAAACAGTCTAGCTCTAGGAGTTCCTCACACAGATAAATAGAGAGTTCCATGTGACCAAAAATTTCACTCCTAGGTACATACCCAGGGAAAATAAAAACATGTTTCCACACAAAAATTTGTACACTAATGTTTATAGTAGCATTATTCATAATAGCCCCAAAGTGGAAACAACTCAATGTCTACCTGATTAATGAACACATAAATGAGGTATATCCATACAATGGAATATTATTCAGCAAAAAAGAAGGAATGAAGTATTGATACACGTTACAAAATGAATGAACTTTGAAATCCCATTCAATATGATACTTGCTGTGGGTCTGTCACATATGGCTTTTAAGTAGGATTGATATTAGTTCTTCTGTGAATGTTTGGTAGAATTCAGCAATAAAGCCATAGGATCCTGGGCTTTTCTTTCATGGGAGATTGTTTATTAGTGCTTCTATCTTGTTACTTATTATTGGTTTATTCAGATTTTGGATTTCTTCTTGGTTCAGTCTTGGTAAGTTGTATGTGTCCAGGAATTTATCTAGTTCTTCCAGGCCTCCCAATGTATTGGCGTATAGTTGCTCACAGCAGTCTCTAATGATCCTTCGGATTTCTGCAGTACCCGTTGTTATGTCTCCTTTTTCATTTCTAAGTTTATTTATTTGGGTCTTCTCTCTTTTTTTATTAGTCTAGCTAATGGTGTATCAATTTTATCTTTTCAAAAACCAGATTTTCATTTCGCTGACCTTTGTGGGGTTTGTTTGTTTCAATTTCATTTATTTCTGCTTGGATCTTTATTATTTCTTTCCTTCTACTAATTTTGGGTTTGGTTTTCTCTTCTTTTTCTAGTTCTTTGACATGCATCATTAGATTGTTTATGTGAAGCTTTTCTACTTTTTTGATGTAGGCACTTACTGCTATAAACTTTCCTTCTATTACTGCTTTTGATGTATCCCACAGGTTTTGATATGTTGTGTTTTTATTTTCATTTGTTTTGAGAAATTTTTTAATTTCCTTCTTAATCTCTTCATTGACCCACTGGTCATTCAGGAGCATATTGTTTAATTTCCATGTGCCTGTATAGTTTCCAATGTTCCTCTTGTTATTGATTTTGAGTTTTATTCCATTGTGGTCAGAGAAATGCTTGATATGATTTCAATTTGTTTGAATTTTTAAGATTTTTTTTGTGTCCTAATATACAGTCTATGCTTGAGAATGATCCCTGAGCTGAGGAGAAGAATGTGTATTCTGCAGCTGCTGGATAAAATGTTCTGTAAATGTCTATTAGGTCCATTTGGTCTATAGTGGAGATTAAGTCCAATGTTTCTTTGTTGATTTTCTGTCTGGATGATCTGTCCAATGCTGGAAGTGGAGTGTTGAAGTCTCCAGTGATTATTTTATTGGGTTCTATCTCTCTTTAGCTCTGATAATATTTGCTTTATATATCTGAATGCTCCAGTGTTGGGTGCATATATATTTAGAATTGTTATAGCTTCTTGCTGAATTGATCCCTTTATCATTATTTAATGACCTTCTTTGTCTCTTTTTATAGTTTTTGTCTTGAAATCTACTTTATCTGAGAGAAGTATCACTACTCCTGCTCTTTTATGGTTCCATTTGCATGGAATATCTTCTTCCATCCCTTTATTTTCAGTCTATGTGTGTCTTCATAGGTGAACTGCATTTCTTGCAGATAACATGTGGTTGGCTCTTGTTTTTTTATCCATTTCACCACTCTATGACTTT
>NW_012145301.1:3302866-3305795 GCF_000956105.1 Propithecus coquereli
TCATTAGCATAATGATTAGCATAATGATTCCACTGCAATTGTACATCTAGTCTGTAGCCCTAAATATGCCATGGATGCCCCTTTCTGCTACTTATGTGCTAGACCTGCCCACCTTGTCACACACCTGCTCTCAGTTACACCTCTTTATGTCTCTCCCCATAATTTGGAGCTAGGCAGTCACCTCTATCTGACACATTCAGAGAGAACCAAAAATATCCTTAAATGTCATCAAGGAGGAATAATAAGGAAATGAGTACGGATGCGAATAATTTAAAGGGTACTAAATATTCTTCCATCTCTCAACTTCCCACTGTGGTACATTTCCATATTCATCCTCAACTTGAGTTCTTAAGATAATAATGCAGTAGCAGTTCATATTCTTAGATTATCCATAGATTATAATATAGACTGTAACAGCTGCTAAATTCTGCCCAGGCTTTCTTTCAGTCCTGAAGGACATATTCCCTCAGACACTGAGAGTGCTACTGCTGCCCACTGTCTTGGAATTACGTGTTGGTGAAGACAGCTGCCTCTGCTGCCCCTCCCTAAGGGCCGTCTGCCTCCAGCGACTGTTGGTGAAGCTTGGCGCCTCTCTCATTGAGGTGTGGCTTTCAACAACAGCTATGAGAGGGGATCCTCTCAACGGGCAGAGCTTCAGGCAGTGCACTTCATCACCTACTTTGTGTAGAAAGAGATGTAGCCTCAGTTTGGAATATGTACAGACACATGAGTGTGTGAAGAATGAACTGGACAGATCGAAAAAGGCCCGGAGGAAGAGAGATTGTAAGACTATAAACAAGGATATCTGGAGTAGCGGCACATAGATAAAACTACAGGAGTAGGCACAATGTGTGTAGATTTTTGAACTGCATGTTCAGACCCACCAGAAAGCATCTACCCTGAAAGAGGCCCCAGACCACCAAACAGACACAATGATTCAGCCAGTTGATGTCAGCCAGCTTCTGTCACTGGCCACTCTAGTGCCGGTATAATGAATGCATGAAGCAGGAAGCTTTTGGGTTGGGGTTGAGTTATGCATGGGCTCCACAGCACGGGCTCCCACTTGTCAGAGCTGGTCCAGCTCCTGGTGCTGCTAAACAAACTTGCCAGCGACAAAGAGTAAATTTTAGTCCCCAATATTTCACCATTCTTTGAGGAAACCATTCTGTCACTTGGTGGCAAGTTGACCATAGTGTACTCCTTGTATCTTGGAAAGGTCCGAGATTCATTTTGACAGTAACAAACATAAACTCTGAACATGAATTTGCTTTTCCTGCACACACGGTTTCAGCCAACACCACTTTCTGAGAGCATATAGCATGTTAGATCCAATGGTAGTGATTTCACTTATCATTGTGTCAGACGGAGGGGCTCACTTTCAAACAAGGCAGATCTGACAGCAGGTACTTGACGATAGGAGCCACTGGTCCTGTGACACGCCACATCACTCAGGATACAACAGCCAGGTAGAGTGATGAAACAGCCTGACAAAACACAATGGAGGTTTAAGCTCAGATATGCTTCCCCATGAGAATGGGTAAACACCCGCCAGGACATAGCATATACCTTAAATCAATGAGCATTCAACGGCTCTGGGTCACCAAAAAGTAGAATATGTAGGTGAGGAACCAAGAAGTAGAAGCAAGAGTTGCCTCTCTTATCAACATTCCTGATGACCCACTCAAGGAATTTGTGCTTGTTCTTCCTGCAACTCTGGGGTCAGTGGGTTAAAGATCCTGGTTCCCTAAGGAAGAACATATCTACTGTGAACAAATCATCAGTCCCACATCATCAGTTAAGCTGTATTAGCTGCCTGGGCGCTTTGAATTTCTTATGGCAAAGGACCAGCAGACAAGAAAGTCACCTTGCGGACTGAGGTAATGGACTCCGATCTCTTTGATCCTCCACTGTAGGAGGTGGAACTGCCACTGCAGGGAGACATATGTTGGACTCTTGGGGAATCTACTTTGGGTATGTCCTCAATGAATTGTTCTAGTAAATGGACAGGTGCAGCAGCCACAGCCTAAGGGAGGTATGATGCTCAGGATTTCATACGAGAAGATGATCATCCAAATAGTGGAGGTTGTATCTGAGGGCGAGGGGAATCTAGAATAGATAGCAGAGGAGAGAGACTGAGTACTAGGTGTGGTCTTGAGACCAGCTCCAGTGCTCAGGTCTATAAATTTCACCCAGGAAACTCCCTGGAATTCTTGCAGGTGCTGCCCCAGGATTTATGTAAAGAAGCAGAACAAGCACAGCAAGGAATGACTGTGGAGAACCCTGCTGTGCCACCCTGAAGGACCTATTCCAGCCCTGCTCCCCAACCACCTCCTGCAGCACTGGTAGGTATCATTTTAGAGATTTGGGATGTACTCTGAGGACTTCAATTTTAGGACTTGACCTTCAGTGCCTTGGTGATTACTACACTTGAAGACAGGGTGAAAGATCTTGTGCTTGAGTCATGACTCTTTTAATTATAGCATAGCAGGATCTTGACTCTTCTTTTTGTCTTTTAGATGATGTACTTGTTAGAGTCATGTAGCTTCCTGTCTTTAGAACCACTCAGAGTTGGTCCAAGTTAACTTAATTCACTAAAACACTACATTAATCATATTATGTGATCGATGGAATAGTATCGGTTGGAAAACAAATTACAATATTTCATTAAATCATTTTATCAAAGATGACTATAAAACTCATGAAATAAACCATTTTTTCTAAATTTCTATTTCCTAGATTTATTATTATTCATAAACTAATTTTGAAGAAAATAATTTAATTTTGGGACAAAAATAATTATACACTAGATTTTGTGTTGTGACTCAAAAAGTCATATTCATTTGAGCACATTTGGGTAGTGACAGCACAATGCTTAAAACTACTTCCTGGGTCTATACCCTAGGCTCACTACTTAGTAGCTGTGTGACCT
>NW_012145301.1:3316035-3322563 GCF_000956105.1 Propithecus coquereli
CAAATTCTACATATATTCTTATTGCTCCTTTATCTTTGCATTTTCCCCGCTCAAGAGTCAAAGTCCTAGGCAACAAATGTATTGATCCCAGGTCACGAACTTGCTTCCAGGCATTGAGAAGAGGGGATTGGCCCTTTTAGGGCTCCCACAGTGAGAGGCAGGGCCCTTTAGACCCACAGGACCACATATAATAGCAATAACCTGCTTTTCCTCCCATAGATAGGAAATGGAAGTGCGTGCTGGATAGCCAAACAAAGCAAAACCCAAACAAATATGCATTTTATTGGGGGAAAGAAGACCATTCTTACTCACCTAGCTATCTTGGGTCAATGTAATTAAGCTCCTTTTCTTCATAACATGAAATAACCATAATAATGCCTTTTAATGCTGAGAATATTAAAAGGATGATCTGTGTGAAAAATGGTCTGCAAAGTGCTATATGAATTATCATATAAGTGTTATCATGCTCTAGGGAGAGCTCTGGCAGCTGCTAATCAAGAATTAAAAGAAATATACTAATCAGGAGAGGCGCTGACCAATGATGAGGAGCAATAGCGGGCGTGGCTGTACCTGCTTGAATGCTGTCCTGCTCGAATCTTTACGTTTTGCCTGCTGCTACTCAGCCCTACATTACAATAAATATCTCCTATATAATCTGCACAATTTCCTTACAATAAATTTTCAAGCTTCATTTGGTCGTCCCCATAAACTCAATATACTGTAAGCAGGTTGTTAAACACATTCAAGGATTTTGCAATGAACAGCCGAGATCCAGTTACCATTAAAATGAAGTGCTGACGTTGGAATAAGGCCACAAGGAAGTGTTTACTGCTACTGCTGCTCTGGAATTATAATTGTTTCTTTGCTTGGCCTTTAGGGGGCTGAATCATCTGATGCATATCTCTCTTGTTTACTAATAAGACTTGAAATCAAAATGCCGAAATCGCCATATATGTCTATGTTTATCAGAACTGTAAACTATGTTAGCATTGAATTCATCAAGAATGATAGCTTCTTTATTAATTGCCTACATTTATTATCTATGCTGGAGGCATAAAATTTTATGAGATGATAGCTGTTTTCCAATTTAACAGAGTAGAAGCTAGAAAGTGGTGCAGAGTTTGAGAAAAAACTTGACATTTAGTAGGAGGTAAAAGACAGAAAGGGAAGGTGGTTTTAGGAGAAGATGTACAACCAAAAAGCCTTCTGTCTTACGAGATACGGGAGTTTTGCTGAGAAGCTCAACATGGATACAAAAGAAACAAGACAGACATCCCAGGCAATTATAGAATAGGTATTTGAAAGAGAATAAACTGGGAGGAATTTAAGTATGACTCTCAGAAGAAACCAGGATAATGAACACTGATGTAGCATAGCCAAGAATTTGGTACTGGAAAGATTTGTAGATATAGTACCAGTATCTATTCTTGTACGTATAGAGAACAAATACTTCAAAATGCAATATCCACAGAGACCTCTGTAAAATAAAACAAATTTGTTGTTCAGTTATTTTCCCTCAAGACACAAGATACGATCAATATTACATTTATTCACATAAAGTATCATTTTATGGAAATGACTTGATCAAGCAAGGATAGAGAAACTGGAAGAACCATCATGGTACCTACCCCAAGAACCCTACATTTGATTTCACCTTGTGGTGTTTAGGTGTTGGGATCTGGAAAAACTAGGTTCGTAAGACATTGTTTGATGGGTGAACGTAAATGTTACCAACCACCTTGGCTGTTAATGTCCTGATGTTCCGTTCTGCATCACCAAAGTCCTTCCAAATCCAATGTTTGGAAGGAAGTTGCTCTAGGAAATATGGTCGTTTGAAAGGTGCTTATTGTATCCAAGATGAGTATGTTACCTTTCTGGACATAACATCAAATGTTACTTATGAAAATGCATATAATGGCCACAGGTTGCTGATGTACATCTGTGAAGACATTTCTCTAGCACAGCACCACAAAAAAACGCACACTGCAACCCAAAGTTATAGTAAGCCGTCACCTAAAACCCTCTGTCCACAGACACCTGAGTGGTGCTGTCTTTATTCAGGTCCCTGTCAAATGTCACCTCATCAGTGAGGTCTTCCCTGACAGCCTGTGTAAAATGGCAACTCCACTCTCCAAACAAGTACTTCTCCTGTTCCTTACCCCTCATGGCTTTTCTCCATACCACTGTGACCATCTGGCGAAGTCTACATGTGTTTGCTTCTATATTGGTTGTCCCCCTCTCCTGATGCATGCCTAGTCCTGCTGGCCCCAGCAGTTAGTCTGAACAGGGCTTTCACAGCACTCAGTGATGGCTCTTAGATGAAAGTGGCAACATCTCTGTGAGTCCCGCATGTCCCAGGATGTACAGTGTGTCTGCCCAGCAGAATGAAGCCTTAAGGAAGATCCGGTTCACACGTGGCAATCAAAAAAACCACAACATTAAATCATAAACTTCTTCCTTTCCTTTCCTTTCCTTTCCTTTTTTTCTTTAAATTCTCAATAAAGTTCTTTTTTTGAAATAAAACAAAATAGGCTGGGTGTGGTGGCCCATGCCTATAATCCCAGCACTTTGGGAGGCCAAGGCAGGAGGATCACTTGAGGTCAGGAGTTTGAGGCAGCATAGTGAGACCTCATCTCCACAAAAAATTTAAAAACTAATCAGCTCGGGGGTGCTCGCCTGTAGTCCCAGCTACTCAGGAGGCTGAGGCAGGAGCATGGCTCGAGTCCAGGATTTCAGGCCAGCTGATTGCACCACGGCATTCCAGCTTGGGCAACAGAGTCTCAAAATAAATCAATTAAATAAAAGCCTTTGGCTACCGACAAAACCTTATACAGCAAGTTTCAAAACAAGAGCAATAAAAGGCATGCCAATTTATTATCATAGTCTTAAATTCTCACATTTTGCCTATATTTTCACATCTATGGTTTAGAAGAGTAACTTCATGGGTTGTCAAGAACAGCGATTAATGTCTGTTAGTGTGTTTTAAGCACACTTTTAAGTATTACTTTGTAAGGAGCAAAAGGTTTTCTGGTAATGTTATAATTCTCAAAAGAGTAACGTCCTAAGTAAAACAGAATGTTGCAATTGCCTAGGTGGACAAAAAATGATTGTCTTCTGAAGTGACATAACCAAATCCCTGTATTTTACTTACTGTGGAGCATTTTATGGCTTTGACCAAACAGCTTCAACCTCATTTTTTTTTCATGGTTTAGGGTTTTATTCTTGTTTATTTTTGTAGACAGCTCAAATTCAGCATATCCACAAAAGATCTCATCATCTTTCCCCCCACACTCTGTGTCTACCCCTGAATTCCCTTTGATGAGTGGTAAAATCGATCTTTAAGTTACTCTTATCAGTAACTTTGGAAGTATTGTCTGATGCATCGCGATGCATGTATTCCAAACTCAGACCAACCTGGATCTAAATTCTGGTTTACTGGCACCTGTGCAATCCCAGTCAATATATCTAAATTATCTGAATCTTCAGTTCTTTTGTCTTCAAAATGGGTACATAGTACCAACTCCATAAGTTTGTTGTAAGGATTAAATGAGATAATGTTTATTAAGATACTTAACACACTATTGGCTTACGATTCACAATCAATTGAAGTCAATAATTATTATCCAGGCTTTAATCATTTCTTGCATTGTTTCTGATTTCTTGTCTGTTTTTCTTTAAGGAATATGCAATTTTTCCTGCTCTGGTTTTGTTTCCCCCACAAATGTCTGCAGAGCTGCCAGAGGCTGTATTTAAAGCACATATGTGGTCATGTCAACCTCCTGCCTTAAGTCCTTCAAGGGCTCCCCAAGGCTTTCTTTATAAAGTGCAAACATCTTTGATTAGGATGCAAATCCTTGCACTAATTGGGTGTCCTCTGCTCCTCCAACCTCATCTCTGAAGCTCTCGATATTTACAGTTTCTACTACAGATAGATCCAACTGCTAACGCTCACCCAGCTATTTGAGAACTTCCTTGATGATTTAGATCTAGTGGTCCCCAACCTTTTTGGCACCAGGGATCAGTTTCATGAAAGACAAATTTTCCACGGATATGGGGGGAGGAGGCAGAGCTCAGGCAGTGATGCGAGTGATGGGGAGCAGCTGTAAATACAGATGAAGCTTCACTCACTCACCTGCTGCTCACCTGCTCCTGTGCAGCTCAGTTCCTACCAGGCCACAGAGTGGTGCCAGTCCACGGCCCAGAGGTTGGGGAGCACGGATTTAGACTGTCCTGTGTCTGTTGTCCCCAGCACTGTGTATGCACATTTGGTGTAGGGACTATTGCATTTTGATATGGATGTGACTTACTTGCTTATTTCTCCCAAGTCACTAAACCTGTGTCCATTTTTTGACCCCACAGTGTTAGACATTGTGCCTGGCACATAGTAGGTGCACAAGCTATATTTATTAAGTAAGGGGATAAATATGTTAAAACGAGATCTAAGTCACGCAGGATATGTGCTTCTCTTTCCCCACTCACTGCAGCACTCTCACCGCGGCTGACTCTGATGGGATCCCTCTCAGAATCTTAAGGCTGAAAGGTGCATTAGAAGTAAAGTAGTCTGTCTCTCATCAGAAGCAAGAAGCCCCACTACAATCTGACCCCAACTCACCTTATTTCAGAGATGAGTGAGAAAGAAAACATCTTTAAAAAGGTTATCTGTGCTCCTGTCTCTTATCAGCAAGATAAAATCCACTGCACTTCATTTAGCACCGTATAGTAAGTGTCTGCTTCAGGGTGAAAGATGTAACTGCTATTTTTTACATGCAGTACTGATAAAACTCAAAATGGGTCACAAGGCAGAATATCATGACAGCGACATCAGATTTAAGAAGGCAGAGTACTTCCCTCCTTGCAGGATCATTTCTTAGATATAAACTGGGCTTAGAGAGAGTGTATTCAGTTTTTTTTTTTTTACCCTCTCTTTTATCAACATGGGTCAGAAGGATTTTGGAGGTGAATCAATACATTGCTCCCCTTCTCCTACTACATCAGTGTGACTTCCAGGGGAAAATAGACAATATAGTTAAGCTCTTCATTTCCTGAACTTCTTTTGAATCAATAGTTCATTATCCGCTATATTTGCCAATATGTAAAACCTTCAGGATAGTTGGCACAATTAAATGAAATACCCATATTTATGGACTGTTACATGATTTGAGATTCAAAAGAATTTCTGCTTTTTTATTTTTATAGTGTTAGGTTTGACCCTTATTCTGCTTGTCAGTTTTTCTTTAAAGAATATGCAATTCTAAAGGCTTCTCGTTTAGACAGTAGCTTTGACATAAGGTAAAAGTGGACCACTTACCTTTTACAAAACAGTTAAGCTCCTTATCAGATTTCCTGGCTTCCCAAACCACTCTTTTCTGTCAGATGGGAAGGACTATTCTCTTGGGAGATCAAGGGCCATTAGATATAATTAACTTTCCTCTTGAGAAAAGCATTTTAAACAACTACTATGCACCCCACCATGGTTTGTGATTATATTCTATTAGATGTGAGCAAGCATTTTCAGAGAAGACAGCCATCATTATGAAATGAGTTTAAAAACAAATTCCCATGAGAGCTGGTGATTATCTCGTGGACTGGAGATTACCTGCCTACAGTAAGAGGATTTATTTTGTCCATTGTTGTACTCATAATAATAGCTGGCAGTGTGATATGAAAAGGAGAGAGTGAAACACACCATCTCAGGAGAACAGAGACTCTACTTCAGTTCTGTAGAGGCAATCAGCCCCAAGAAGTCAAAAACAGAGTGCAAATAACCATCACATTCTGAGAGAAACCTTGATCAACTCTCAGTTACCTTTTCTGGTTCACACTGACATAATTAAGCAGAAATGCACATTGTTAGAATTGTTCAGTGTCTCTGGCTTTAATTCCCACATGCATTCTACAAATCAGCAGAGGATAGTTAAATCAAAGTACTCATTACCTTCCCCAAATGAGGAAAGTAGGGAAAAGAAACCCCACATAGAAAGGAAGATTGAGCAAGCAAGGTAGGAGGAGAGTAGAAAAGAGAAGGCTGGCTTCATCCGACACTTGTCGCCAGCAGGAGATACAATCTAGCCATTCTGCAAAGAGTAGGGGACAGCTTTGGGCAGGAGGCAGATGGCAGATGCAGAGCCTGAGGGTGGGACTTCATGTGTTTAAAGCGAATTTCCAAAATCATATCTTCGTACATACGTTAAAGTAGAAAATCACATCCCCAAGCCAGATACAAATGCCATCTTACACAGTGTGCCACTTTAAATAAACAAACAAGGAGGACAGATCATTGTGACCTGTGAGCTATACACAAAGGTTCCCATACAGGGAGCAGGATCTGAATATCACAGAAGTTTACATTTGATGTAGCCCTAGGAGAGCATTTGCTTCCACCCTCGCACTTTGCAGATGACGACTCCAAGCCAGAGAGATGAATCAAAACACCATTGGACCCAGACTGGGTGCTCCTTTCCCATCAGGTTAAGCAAAGGCTACCTTTATGTTGCATACAAGTAAGTAGTGTGTGTGTGTGTGTGTGTG
>NW_012145301.1:3322613-3324076 GCF_000956105.1 Propithecus coquereli
ACTTGAAGAATATCCATTAATAATGTTTCTAATAATAAAAATGTAAAATAACCAAAATGTCCAACATTAAGCATTGATTTAGACAATTTCATATTATTCAATAATTCAATATTGACTCACTTAAAAAGTTGTAGAAATACCTATTCAAATGAAAGTGCTTACAATATAGAGTTTAATGACTAAAACAGGTTTTAAATGAGCATATACGGTGTGATTTCTTTTTCTTAAAGATATGAACATAAAATTATCTGTTAATAATAGTTATTATCTCTGGGCAGTATGATCATATGATTATGAGTGTGTCTCTTTCCTTTTGTCTATATTTACAAGTCTTTCCTATAATGGGCATCTATTGATTTGGTAATCTGTAAGGTATTTTGAATTTAAGAAAAGAAATAGTATTTTAGTGTTAACAGAAACCTGCACAAAGAAATGTGTTACCCCTTAACATTTCACCAGAGGGGGTATCTCAGATTACCCTTTTAGGAAGACAATAAGAAATGGTGAGCATGATGGAACATATAGAAAAGCAGAGAAGCAGTCCTGCCTACCTGTTTTTCCGTGGTGATAGTGGAATATTCATCATGCACTGATGATACTTAACATTGCTCAGATTCTCATTAGCTATTTTAACCCCTCACTGTCCAGTCACTGCTAATCCCCTACCATCCTCACCTGGAGGAAAAATGACAGACTGTATGTACGAAACAAGGTTCCAAGGTGTAAGCAACAGAAAATGAGGTTGGCTATTTTAAGCCAAATAATTCAACTGGAAATATGTAGAGGGCTCAGAGAATGAAGATTAGGTAGGAGAACCTACTTAAAAAATCAGCAAGAACCAAGTTCGTTCTAGAAGCCAAGAAGCAACAAGTTCCTGGATGGGATGCCACCACCCAGTACCACTCTTAAATCCAGGCAAGAAGGGCTATTGCCCTGAGCTCTGGGTTTTAAAGAATTCACTCTGGTCTTCTTCTGGAGATGGCCTTTTCCACGAGACAAGAGCCTATTGAGTTAAGGGGCAGGTTACCCAGAGCTTAAGCTCTGCCTTCCAGACCATGCTCTAGATACATATGACCCCAGAATTCTTTCATAAATGGTTCTGAACCCACTTCAAGAGCCCCTGCAGGTCTCTTCACAGGCTCCACCCACTCATGCATGGACCACATACGGGTGGACCAAAGGGGTGGCCCAGGCTCAGTTTTCTGTCTGGGGATATGGATGGAGCTTGGATCCATAGTTCAGGGTATCTTCTTGTGTAGGCACAAACTCCTTACAGAGCAAGACAGAGCCAGGAATAGGAAGGTAAGGAAAGACAGCCAGCACACTAGGACAAAACACCAGAAGCCACTATCCCCAAGCTTCCAGACTCTGACAAACAAGTCCAAGGTATCCAAGAATTCTGAATTCAAACTTGGCCACCTGGGTTTTCATGAAGACACATTTTTTCAAGGTAGTAAAAAAAA
>NW_012145301.1:3324126-3326685 GCF_000956105.1 Propithecus coquereli
TCAAAAAGTTGTTTTAGTTATTTTTGATAGGTTTGTCTTTTAGTCTTCCTACTCAAGATATAAGTGGTTTATAGGCATAATTACAGCAATAGAGTATTCTGTATTTATATCCTTACTGTTACTAGCGAGTTGTATACCTTCAGATGATTTCTTATTGTTCATTACCAGCCCTTCCTTTCAGACTGAAGGACTCCTTTTAGCATGTCTTGTAGGATAGGTCTGATGTTGATGAAATCCCTTAACTTTTGTTTGTCTGGGAAAGATTTTATTTCTCCTTCATGTTTGCGGACTATTTTTGCAGTACATAATATTCTAGGGTTAAGACTCTTTTCCTTCAGCATATTTGAATATGTCATGCCACTCTGTCCTGGATTATAAGATTTCCACTGAGAAGTCTGCTGTCAGATGTATTGGAGCTCCTTTATTTGTTATTTTTTTCTTTTTCCTCGCTTCTCTTAGGACCTTTTCTTTAACCATGACCTTTGAGAGATTGATTGTTAAATGTCTTGAGGTAGTCTTGTTTGGGTTAAATCTGCTCAGTGTTCTGAGACCTTCTTGTACTTGAATATTGATAGCTTTCTCTAAGTTTAGAAAGTTCTCTTTTTTTATTTCTTTTAATAAACTTTCTACCATAAATTTGCTCTCTACCTCCTTTTTAAGGCCAATAACTCTTAGATTTGCCCTTTTGAGGCTTTTTTCCAGATCTTGTAGGTATGCTTCATTCTTATTTATTTTTTTCTTTTTTCTCTTCTGATTGTATATTTTCAAATAGCTTTCTTCAGGATCACTAATTCTTTTTTCTGCTTGGTCAATTCTGGTGTTAAGAGACACTGATGCATTTCTCAGTTTGTCAATTGAATTCTTAAGCTCCATAATTTATGCTTGCTTTTTTTTATTATTTCAATCTCTTTGTTAAATTTCTCTGATAGGCTTCTGAATTCCTTCTCTGTGTTGTCTTGAAGTTCACTGAGCTTCAGGACAGCTATTTGTATTCTTTATTTGAACAGTCACCTAACTCCATCACTGCAGAATTAGTCACTGGTACCTTATTTAGTTTGTTTGGTGAGGTCATGTCTTCCTGGGTGTTCTTGATGCTTGTGGATATTTGTTGATGTCTGGGCATTGAAGAGTTAGGTATTTATTTTAATCTTCACAGTCTAGGCTTATTTGGACCTATCCTTCTTGAGAAGGCTCTCCAGGTATTCAAAGGGAATTGAATGTTGCAATCTAAGTCTTTGGTCACTGTAGCCATATCAGCGCTATGCATGCTCCAAGCCCAGTAATGCTGTGAATCTTGCAGACTCCTGGTGGTACTGCCTTGGTAGGCTCGAGTAAGATATGGGAGAATTCCCTAGATTAACAGGCAAAGTCTCTCTCACTCAATTCCCTCACTGTCTGTGCTATATGCTGCTGGGATTGGGGGAGGAGTGATGTGTACACTCCCTCATGGCCACCAGCACCAGCTCACCCCTGAAGCCAGCCCAGTCTCACCCAAGCCCATGGGGACTGTTGCCTGGCTACCTCTGATCTTTATTCAAAGCCCAAGGGCCCTTTAGTCAGCAGGTAGTGAATCCTGACAGGACTGGGTCCTTCCCTACAAGGCAGCATGTTTTCTTCTGGCTTAGGGTAGGTCCAGAAATGCCATCCAGGAACTAAGGTCCTACAATCAGGAGCTTCAGGAATCTGCTTGGTGCTTTATTTTACTGTGGCTGAGGTGGTACCCAATTTGCAAAAAAAAGTCCTCTGAATTCTTCCCTTTCTTTTCCCCAAATGGAAGAAGACTCTCCCTGAGCTGCACCGCCTGGAGTTGGGGGAGGGGTGACACAGGCACTGGCTTGGCCATCACCATCCGTGTCTCACTGGGTCATGTGCACACCAAGTCTACTGGCTCCAAGCTAGCACAGCTGCAGGAATGGCCCAAGGACTGCAGCCTTTGTGGCCCAACTAGTTTACAAATTTAGTCCAGGTCCCAGGCTACTTTATTTCACCTGGTGGTGGGGCTGGCGAAACTGGTTTCAGGAAGGGGGATTTCCCTCTGGCTGGGCTACTCTAAATGCTCCCTCCGTGGGCCCCAGCAGAATTCTGCCCTATGTTATGTTTCCTTGTGACAGGGCAGCCCTGAGCTGCAAAGCAAAGCCCCATAATCACTTCACTCTCCCTCCCCTGAGCACACAGATTCTCTCTCCACTCGGGGCATTGGTGCAGCACTGCTGTGGGATGAGGGAGGGGTGGTGTAGGCAATGCAAGGCTGTCTTTCCTACCCTCTTCAGTGCCTCTTTCCTGGATCCGATGTTAAAACTAGGTGGTATGATAGCTCACCTGATTTTCAGTTCTTCTGAAGGTGCTTGCTTGTGTGGATAGTTGTTGAATTTGGTGTTTGTGCAGAGGGACAATCGCAGAGGGAGGTTTCTATTCAGCCATCTTGCTCCGCCTCCTCTGGGTGCAGGATTCCTTTTCCGGGTAATCAAAACGTCCTAAAATTGATTATGGTGATAGTTGCAGAACTCTGTAAATGTAATAAAAGTGACTAAATTATACTTTTAAAATGGGTTTGTTGTC
>NW_012145301.1:3336105-3341276 GCF_000956105.1 Propithecus coquereli
AAAATCACCTAATTTACCTAAAGCAGCGGTTGACAAACCTTTTCTGTAAAGATCTGGAAAGTATTTCTGGTCAAATTTGACAAATCCATGTCTATTTTTTCATAATTATTGGCAGTTAAGTCTTTAGCATGAAAAGGGCTCGTTTGTTTATATTCAAGGACAAAATAGAAAAGGAATTTGGGGGAGATTATTTGACAAGGCAAGACCGTGGAAATGGCAGTAGGATATTCCAGTACTGCTGTTTCCTTGCTGCGGGGGATTTATGTTTTGCATTTTCTGCTTGGGAGAGATATTTAATGAGTCTTAAAATCAGATACACAGCACAGGGCATTCGCTAGAGAAGAGTCTCAAGGGCAAATTAAGGAGGAGCCCAAAAGAATAGGATCCAAAGTGACACTATCATGGTCACCTCTATCTGTTGAAGACTTCACAGCCTCATCTCTGAGTGGTGCTTTTTTTGAGATACTAATACAATGCATTTCTTTGTTTGTAATGTAATTATTATAGGATGTGGCTATTTTCTATTCCATTGGCTTGTGTTGCTTTGGATATTAGTATACTTCATCTTAACTTTTCATCAAATAACAATATCCTAAAATATAATCAGGCATCAAGAGACAGAAGAAAGATCATGGTTTTTAGGGTCTGGGCACTTCCACATGCAAAGCAGCTAACCACAGTTTCTCTCTGAACTCCAGGTGCCTCATGTATGAAATGGGCTAATAATTCCTGACTCCGAAGGTGATTGTGAGAATTCGAGATAACATAAGTCAATTGCTTGTCCTAACGTCTAGCCCATCACAGACACGCAGTGGTGGCTGTTACTCTCCTAATAACAGCAATGTGCTACTTTCAAAGCCACATCACTTCGTTAAGCAGTTGAATATAATCCCTGCTACATATGGGGTTTCCTTTTTCTCTAAAGTAATTCAACTCTAAAAATTCATGTTATGAATCTTTGGGATGGGGCATCTCGCTGCCTATAACACATATTCTCTATAACTTCACATTTCTCTCTTTTGACTCATTATATTTGATAAACTGAGTTTCTAGTAATAGTCCAGCAGGCCGGGACCTTTTTCATGGCAGACAATGGTTCAGTGCTGCCAGGATACCAAAAGGCTTCGTTTTACATGGCTTTATTTTTCCTGGACTTTGCTTATGTTGTGTTGATAGTGACAATACAAAGACTCCTATAGGTTTATATACAGCAATATGGTTATTTGTAAAATTCAGACCTTAGAATACGTTTTTCCTGTAAAACACGAAATAGGAATTTTCTCCCTTAAAGGGCTATCCTTCATACAATTAAAGTTAACTGTCTTACCTCTTAAAACCCTTTTATTTTGTAACGATTGAACTAGTATGCTCCTTCTTCTCCTTGTCTACATTTGTTTTGAAAAATTGTCAAATTTGTTTTGGAAAAAAAAAAAAGCCACTTTATAAGATTCCTGCATTCCAAATGCTAGAGTGGGTCACGCTTGCGGAAAAGACAAGAAGACAGGACAAGCTATGTGCTAGCCTCTACTTGGCTGCATAAAATGTACTGAGAAAAGAGACGTTTTACCTTTTGAAAATAAGCATGAATTTCCCTTGTGTTGTGAACTGTGAGCTTAGCCAGGAGCATCCTTGGCAGAACAGGTCCTAAGGCAAACCTCAAAATACAGTCCCTCCCTCTCCCAGGAATGTTTCCTACAGGCAAAAGCAGGAAAAGACAGAGTGAGCATTAAAGGCTGTCCTAAAGGGGAAAAGAAGTTACTAGACAGTAGACTGAGATGGGCATGAAAGTAGAAAGATAGAGTCCCAATAATGTTTAGAAAAGGATGGAAAAGTTATGGGCAGGTTATACGCACCAGGGCCTTAGACGTCTCTCTTATGCTAAGCACCACATGATAAACCCACCTAACCGAGTCTGCTCAACTTACAGCTCTGTGTGCTCCACTAAGACCGAAGGCCCGGGGAAAACAGCCTGTCTTTCAGTACCCTAGTAAAGGTCCCACCTATTACTCATGGCATGCGTTTTTAGTTAGAGAAGACTGACAGCTGCATTTGGACACCACCCCAAGAGCAGTCGCCCATAGGAGAGGGCAGTGTAGGCGCTTCTCCATGGCCCACCGTGCTCCTGGGCTCAGAGTGACATTCCTTCTCCATGCCTAGAGCCCCTTGCTACCCAGTCACCCATCCGGTATACTCTTTGTTTCCCTTTTCAATGTCTTCAACTTCACCCTCTCTTTTCTTTCTGTGCAATAGCATCCCAAAATCCCCCCAAATTTAAAAGTACCACCCCAAGATCCCACCTCACCTTTCAGTCTTCTTAGCTTGCCTTTTACTGCTAAAATCCTAAAAAAAAAAAAAAAAACCCAGCTGTCTTAGTTGGTTTCGTGGGTTGCTATAACAGAATGCCACAATCTATGGAGAATGGAGGTTTATTTCTTACAGTTCTGGAGGCCAGAAAGTCCAAGATCAAGGGGCCCACATCTGGCGAGGGCCTTCGTACTCCGTCATCCTATGGCAGGAGGACAACAGACTGTGAGAGCCACAGAGCGAGAGGGGGCTGAACTCGCATTTATAATGGGCCCACTCTTACTATAACTAACCCATTCCCAAGCTAATGACATGGATCCATTTGTGTGGGCAGAATGCTCATGACCTCATCACTTCTCATTAGGCTCTGCCTCCCAACACTGTAGCATTGGGGATTCAGTTTCCAACACAGGAACTTTCGGGGACACAGTCAAACCACAACATTCCATCCTTGGCCCTCAAAATGTATGCCCTTCTCACAGTGTAAAATGCATCCACTTCATCCCAATTATTCCAAAAGTCTTAACTCATTCCAGCATCAACTCAAAAGTCCAAAGCCTGCTTTCATCTAAATCACACATGAGTGAGACTCAAGGCTTGATTCCTCCTGAGACACATCCTCCAGCTGGGAGCCTGTGGGATTACCAGGTTATGTGCTTCCAAAATACAATGGTGGGACAAGCGTAGGATAGATATTCCCATTCCAAAAGGGAGAAATAGGCAAGAAGAAAGGGGAACTTGTCCCAAGTAAATTCAAAACCCAACAAGGAAAACCACACGAAGCCTTAAAGCTGGGGAATAATGTCCTTTGACTCCACACCCCGCGACCTGGGCACGCTGGGGTGGGGGTTGGCCCCCAAGATCTCAGGCAGCCCCTCCCAAAGGCTTTACTGGGCTCAGCGCACCCAGGAAGGCTCACAGGTTGGAATCTCATGCCTGCAGCTTTAGGGAGCCTGTGCAAACCATAGCAGTGTCCTGAATAGTCACTCTATTTTCTTCCCTCTCTTCTCTCCTCAACCTCCTACAATCAGGATAATTTTCTCACTATGCTCTTAAGGGTGCTCTCCAAAATCACTAAACCATTATATTTTTACTATTCTAGAATATCTCATTTGTTCTGATTTTCCTTCACACTTTTTAATATTAATAGCAGAACTCTTTTCTCCTCTATGTCAAGAGGAACAGCAGGTAGTCCAAAGTTTTCATCTCAGGCCCACATCTGCAGTGTACATCTCTATGTTGCCAATGAGCTTTGGAAATCAACCAGGTAAAGGATGTGGTAAATGCTCTCTTTTGAGAATTAATGAGCTTAATTAAGAAATATGCCCAAATAGGTGGTCTTTTCCCACCTCCGGACACATAGGGAAGTCATGAGTCACAGCTCAATGTGAGTAGTGCCCAGTGGACTTGGGCAATAGGAACCTGCATGGCTCTGTGCAAAGAGGTGAACTCAGATGATACCTATAAAAGACAAGGCCAAAATCTGCCCGCCAACCAAGTTAGGGTGTGCCATGATATACGGTTAAGCTGGTGACCATAGCCTCTATGGACTACATATGGCCTCCACACAGTCATTGAATAGCAAACACGAACCAGAGTGAGAGAGAGAGAGAGAGAGAGAGAGAGAGAGAGAGAGAATAAGGAGAGATGAACCAGCTGCCTCATGGGAAAGCATTGCTATAATACCATCCTTTACAAAATTAGACTCCAAAAACAGATTTTTAACCATAAGGTATTTACATGATTTCTTGTTTGAAAGGATGAATTTTGGGAAATGGTTAACTCCTCTAGTCTGTGGATTAATTCCACTGCCAAAGAACTCATAGTAAAAATTAAGGCTACTACACCTTGGTTATATGGCACAAAAAAGTATTTGTCATATACTATTTGTTTTCTAATTAGAATTATGAACTGTTCTTTTCTCTGAGGATATAGAATTCTAGAACTTAGCATTAGTCTTTAAGAGCACCTATCCTAAACCCTTTATTTTTCAGATTAAAAACTTCAGATGTTTTCTTCATCCCCAAAATATTCTAAGCTCCTTGAAGACTTTCTATAATACTAAATTCTAATGCAAAAACTGTGGATTTTAAAAATAGAATTATATTATATGGAAGGCATTGGTCAGTTCTAGTGAGAATACCACAAGGCATTCTTCCTAATAAACAGTGAACACATGGCTGTCCTTTCCACCTTCATTTATATCAGGCACAGCTAATGTTTGCAACAGAATTCTTCACCGGAGTTCTAGCAATTCTTTAATTGTCAGAAGCGCATATAATTTTGAGCTTCTTTTCAATGATCTGAGCCTTCCAGAAAAAGAAAGGAATCTTGAGATTTTAAAATAAATGCTTAATTGAACTTGTTTCACACTCTTTTTCATTGCCCCCTCCCTCTAACACACACACACACACACACACACACACACACACAGACACACACAGCATAGTACATTATCTCTCTTTTCCCTCTTATCTTCTCTCTGTGGTTTTTTTTAAATGTGATCCATGCTGTGAATTCATTCAGAATCCAGTTTCCTCCTCAGTGGCCCTTGAAGTGTGTGTCAGAGCTGCAGTCAGTATGGATTATATTAATACCACCCTTGATGCAGGTCTCCTTCATTTCCACAGATCCCATTTATAATTCTTGGCTCATTACTATATTTTCCCATGTAACTTTCAATTTCTTAGAGCTTCTTACATGCTTAGCATATTTCTATACACCTCTCTCTTTAATTCCCAAATGAGAAGAAAACAAATGCTGACAGCGTTTTCTTTCTTTGATCATGTAGCCCTCTGTTCTCGTGTCAGAAAAATCTGATTCAAAAGATAAATGAAAGATAGTGAAAAAGTATTTAACACGTTTTT
>NW_012145301.1:3342121-3353998 GCF_000956105.1 Propithecus coquereli
GAAAGGCCTTTCATAGAGCAGTAATATTAATGCCATAACTTGAGAAGTATTAATTTTAAAATATTTGCAGAAAAGCAGAAAAAGTGGCTGCTTTTCACAAGAATCAATCCAAGTCTAGGATAAGCAAGGAGGGAGGGAGGCTGACTCCGTGGGAGCCGGCAAAGCAGAGGCATCTGTAGTTGATGCCAGGCTTGAGGATCAGCCATAAGTCTTCTTTATTAAAAAATTCAACCAATTTAGTGGCTATAAGTAGACAGGAACAGAGGTGGGCCACAGACACCTTCTCTACAGCAATCAGAACCATCCAGACACAGTTGCCATCAGATAGAGAGTTGAGATACCAGTAATCTTCTTGTACTTTCATCTTTCTCTTTGCTTTGTACATAATTATTGTGAATAATTATAGCCTAATCCCTTTCATTCATGTTTTAAAACTCCTAGCGTTCTTTCATGCTGCAGTCTCCTAATTCGGTTCAACTAATGTTCACAGAAAATTTGCAGAATGAGCACGTACCTCCTTGAATCTCAGAATTTCAGCAGGTGGGACAGAGAGGGAGGGGCCGAGCAGGCCACAGTGCAGCCTCTCCGGGCGCAGGTGAGGGAACACCTGGGCTTGCGCAGGCCTGTTTGGAATATTAAATATAGAATATTAAAGCAGGGCAAAATCAGCACCTACCTGGAACAGCAGGGCAAGACCAATCCCAGGCAAACAGCTCCCTTCATGACTGCACTTTTGCTATGTTACTCTCTCACATTATTCTTCCATTCGCTCCTTTACTCATCAAGTATGTTTGCTCCCAACGACACGCCATGTACCTTGCTAAGTTTGGGGGATATGGATAAATAAGCCATGACTGCTTCTTGAACAAAAATACGTAAACAGAAAATTATAGATCAATGTAAAAGAATAAAAGCCAACAGGTAGAGTGACAGAGAGACCAAGTATGGACCTGGCCGGTTAGTTGGAGAACTCCCGTGTGGTATGGATGTGACTTGGGTACGTATTTAACTTCCATGAGCTTCAGTCTCTTTATCTCTAAAAGTGAACTATATGCCTATATTAGGAAGTTTGGGTGGAAATTAAGTCAAATGAAACTATATTGGTAAAACAGCAAGCATGTATTTGGGATGCAGTAGCAAACGAGTTCTTGCTTAGCTGCTACCGTGTATGTACAGTGTCTCTTGCTCACCCCGTTTATACAAAATTTCAAGTGGTTCAGGCGTGCTTGGCAAGTGGGGATGGCTAGGAAGAGGGTCCCTTCGCACCTGTGCCACCACACAAGCTACGAAGGTGCCATACTTTCTGCTTCCCGACCACCGGACAGGCAATCTCTTTCTCTCCAGTGTGCAGCCTCGTTCACAGAAACACACTTACAGGCTTTGGGGAGCAGAAAATCTCATTCCACCCCTTTGCACGCAAATTCTTTCCTCTCTCACTTTGGTCAGGCTGTCTGAGTCTGAGTCTCAGCTTTGCTGCCATGTGCAGGAATAAGCTCCCAGGGTACCGGGGTGAGCAGGTGTGGGAAATACACGGAGAACACATAGAATGCGTGATACGACCCTGCCGCAGAGTCCTTAAATCTACCCGGTGGGTCAAGAGAGATTGCCCAGAGAAAGTATCATTTTAAACTTTCCTGGGTATGGTAGGAAAATAAGGAATTTTATGGCTGGGGCAGATATGGAAGAGTATCCCATGCAGAATAAATAAATCATGGAGAAGTACTGAATCACAAATTGTATGTTTGTGTATAAACCCATTTGTTCCCAGCCGGTGGGTGCAAATAAGGACATTTTAATACCCAAACCACTATGGCTCTTCCTAGCCAAACGGAAGACCATCAGCCAACCCCATCCTCAAACGCTCTCATCCACTGCTCTGTATCCGGGAACCTCTAGGAAGATGCCAACACGTTTAGAGAGAAATCCTCTCACGTCCAGCTGTTCCAGCTGCCCCCTGGAAATGCACTGACTGCTCAGGGTCAGGGGGCGCGACCCGCTGCGCCCACTGTCAGCGCCGTCCGGGCCGGGCACCTGCCGGAGGGTGCAGAGAGAGCCGTGGGGTCACAGTGCAGGATTGTCACTCTGGCTGCGGAGTGCGGGCTGCAGGGGGTCTGGATTTAGGAGAACAAATACCAGCCTGTCCCCATAATCCAGGTACAAAGTCACAGTGGTCCAAACCAGAGAGTGGCAGCTGCGATGGAGGGAATTGGGTAGACGGGGAACTGCGCGCATGTGCGTGTGCGAGCGTGTTCAGGGGTCGGGGTGTGTGTGTTTGAAACAGGGGAAGCTGGGAAAGTAACTTCAAGCTTAAAACTCAATATTCAAGTAGATGTTTTCTGCCAAACATCACGAGCATGTCCGCTTTCTTCTTTGTCTATTTACATAGAAAACTTAGAACGAACCCCTACCCTTTAGGAGTGAAGCCCAGCTGTTACCCCCAACTCCTGACTCCTGGAGCCCTGCCGTGTGTGTGTGTGTGTGTGTGTGTGTGTGTGTGTGTGTGTGTGTAGACAGATACATAAAGTTGCAGCCTTTAAAAAATTATTTCAGTTAGGTTGTTGGAAAATGACCAAGGTTCCAAATGTTCAAAGACTCAGCAGACAGACAAACAGATTCCGGACTCTTCAAAGCCAAGAAGAACGAGGAATTCCATTTGAATGACAGTTGAGGAGACACAAAGAGTAAGCTTTATATGCTATAGGGACCTTTGTTGTCAGTGGAGAAGGAAAAAGCTGTTTTGTAAATAAAAAAGATCTATGTTGTAGATAAGCAAAAGATAGGTAGGGTGGTGGGAAAAAAAAGGTAAAAAAAATGAGATGAGGATTATCTTTCTAAACAAAGTGTAGGGACCAAGGCTGTTGGCCCCATAAAATTTCGCTGAAATATCTCATGAAGCAGATTGATTAATAAGAGAAAAGATATGCAAATTTATTTGATGTGTATACATGACAGACTTCAGAATAAAGACTCACAGATACAGGGAAAGTTGTCCATTTTTATGCTTAGGTTCAACAAACTATGAACAACTGTATAGAAATACGATTGGACAAAAAGGGTAAGATCTAATGCTAACAGACTGAGTGGGGAAACCCAGCAAGGCCTGTCTGTCCAGACTCTTCTTGGCCTCTCTGAGCAGCATCCTTCCTTCTGGGTGTGGGGCAGGACCCTCTCTGGAATGGGGGTCTTATTACCTACAGTCAAACAGCGTTGGTCACAGAATTTCTTCATGGCCAGTTTTTACTTGGCACAATTTTAGGTTTTATGGCTGGCTTTGGGGGAAAAGGGGTTCTGACTTTTATGACCTGCCTTGCGGAAGAGGGATTCTAGTTTCTATGGTAGCCTCAGGGAAGAATGGGACTGAGAGGCAGGAGATCAGAGGAAAACTTTTGCTTCTGAGGCCTTCGTTTTGGGGTACTGTTTTCTGAGCCCCATCAAAAGGATAGAAAAAATTACAAAATTACTGTATGTTCACAACATGAACAGCTAACGATTATGTAATGCTTGCTACATGTTCTACATTGTCCCACACACTTAACATGTTTTATCATTATATTAGTCACAATAACACTACGAAGTAGGAACTATTATTATCTTCATTTTATAGATAAAAAAACAAGTGCAGAGAGTTTAAGACACTTCTCCAAAGTCACATAGACAGGAAGTCTAATCTAAATCAGGATTCTAATCTAAGCAGTTTGGGCTCTGAACCTTTCAAATAATCTTACTTTTATAAAGGAATAAACATATATAAAGGAAGACCCATTCTTAACTTAGAGAAGGGAGATTCAATTAGAGGTATAAATACACTGAGTATTTTAAGCTATATATTTTCTATGTAATCTGTTTCCAAAAGAAGTAAATGTTCTACCTCCTCAAATTTACCATAGATTTCTTTTGAAAAAATAATAGTAGCCCCATTTATTAAATACATGCTATGTGTGAGGCATAGTGCTAAGTACATTCCATATGTTATTTCTAATTTCCACAGGCATTCTCTTCAATAATCATTAGTCCTGTATTCTACCTGGGCGTATTGAGTTTTGAAGGAGTTAAGTCACTTCTACACAGCACGTGGGAGGGAAAACTGGGGCTCAAATCCATGCCTGACCAATCTCAAAATCCAGACTACTTCCACTGCCCCTTCTTCAAACCATCTCCCCCGACTCAGTGTTTACAAAATTGGCAGGCCCTTGGGGGTACGACTAGCGGACATGGTAAACTCCTGCGGTGCTTCAAGCTGGGCTGGGAATTGCATACTTGAGTCCCATCTAGTGAGGGCGAGGAAGCTTCCTTCCCCTATGCATTATCAGAAACAACTCAATATTCTGGACAAAGGTGGCTGCAGCACTGCCTACAGACGATAAACTACATCCTTTCTGGAAAGAATCAAGTCCAGTGCGTACCTGTGAATGATGACAGCTAATGTATAGAAAAATGTAGCGAGCTTGTGAGTTTTAATATTCTGAATGTGTAAAAAAGGTAATTTCTTATAATAAGGACGTTCTGTACATTCTGTCAGTACAGAAGAGACAAAAGGGACTAAAACTTTTAAAATTGAATGTCATCTACATTTTTAGCTTGGATGGATGGTAGAAAATTGCTGCATGAATCATGTGGAATAGATGGAAAGGTAAGGTGGAAAAAATGGAACAAGTCCCAAATATGAAATGAAAAGATCGAGTCTGTTCCCTGAGTTCAATGAAATAGCTGCGTGATATTTGGAGGAGTCTCCTAACTTCCTAGCACTTCAAGTTATTTGATTATAAATTATACTTAATAATTCCTACTTTATAGGACAAGTAAACAAATATATATGTGCAAAGGCTAATATGCAAAATGTAAAGCATTCACTCTACAATTATTGTCCTAAACTCATATTTTCATAATGTTATACCTTTATAAAATGTACTATATGCATTATTTCATTTAACCACACAATACTATAAGATGTTTAAGTATGTGGTCCCAGCATATAAAGTTCCCAATTTTAACATTTGAAAACAAGAACTATAATTTTAAAGCATAGTGTTAAAAGAACAATAACACTTCTTTAAGATCGTTCATGCCAAATTTATATTTAAACACATTTTCACTGTTAACTTCAAATTCACTGCACTGTATCGTGAAAGAGCAATTTTAATGATCTTTCTGACTGTCAGAAGTTCTTTTATTCGTTCAATTTTAGAAGATAGGTGTTGTTGTTCTTAACTGCTCGTTTTTTTCTACACATAATTATCTTATTGTGAAAGATTGTGTTTGGCAAGAAACAGTAACTTTATCTACTGCTTACCACAAATTCTAATAATTAGACAATGAAATGGGACCTACCTGAGATGATTAAAGAGTTAGAGAATATGGCCTAAGTAGAAAGGTTAACACAATTACGCTGTATAATTTTAATCTTTTTTTTTTAAAAAAAGAATGAGTTGATTTAATAACTATCTCAGGTAGCTGCCAGTAATATCTCTATCTTCATTCTTTGTAGATCAAGAAAAATTGTGTTCGTATTACCATATGAGAGGTCTAGTTTAGGATAAATAATTTTTCACAAGATTTATCTAGAGCCAACATGACTTAGCTGAAAGAACTAGGAGCGGGAAGACCTGGATCAATGACCCAACTCTACTTCGCAATCGGCAACCTGATCTTGACCTTCTCTTGCTTGTCTGTAACGGGACAAACTGTGTGTGCTTCCTGCCTCACACCAGGCTGTGAAGATCCAAATGAGAAAATGTATGAAAAGCACTTTGTAAACTGTAAGGGCCAAACAAATAAAGCTGTTATTGAATATGGGAATTGGTAGCAGAAATCTCTTTTTCTGAAAGAGATTCTGAAGCAGTTCAGAATCTCATCTCCCTGGGGGTAGTTCTAGCCAGTCTTCTCCAAAGGTAGAAAGAAAGGCTAGGGCAACACTGTGAATACTTTGTCACTAGGGGATGTTATTCCACTTGCATATGCAGCTGAGGACTTAGAGACTCTTTCCCCATTGTCTTGACAGTAAGATACTCTATCACTAGCACTTGCTTGTCTGGCATGAAAGCCTTGTGGAGATGTTGTTCTTTCTCCTGAACTCTCTTTTCTTCTGCAGCTGCTCTGTCCTGCAAGTGTATTCTCCCTTTGTTGTACCATGCTAGGACACCTTGCTATGCCGCCATTGTCATTGTCTCCTCCAACACGTCTTTATTTGTTCATTCAATAAAATATTTACTAATTAATGATTGTATGGCAGCTGTGCCTCCCAGCCACTCTCCACTCCTGTCTACTGCACTTGTATATCTCACGTTCATCTTCTCTCTCCCTGTCTCTCTGTTCTACCTCCACAACTGCAGCTGGGTCCCTGGGACTATCCACACTTAGTCATCTTATTACATAGAACTTGTCTTATAGATACGTTATGGATATTCTTTCACATTTTACCTGTCTCCTATTTCACAAATATTGAATGGAGATAGCAAATGTTGCTCACCTCTTTACCAAACATTTCCTCGGAATCAACACCTAGTTTGAGTTGCCACTAACTTCAGACTTTGTACACATCTGAGGAACTTGTAGGGGAGAGTTGGAGCTTTTAGTTGGAACTCTCCTGAAAGCACCCATCTCTTATATAATCCAGGCCTTGATTGCAACCAGATATGGCGAAAACAAACTGCAAAAATTCAGAAAGCATTACAATCACAATACTCAGGAGAATTTTATTCCCATTCGGAGGACCAAGGGTCTCTCCCTCCTAACTATAAGAACACCTGTAGATCAGTTCCCTGTGTAGATTTATCAAAGTCCAGTTTCTAACCCGTAGGGTGGAGAATAAGGTACTTTATTACAAACCTGAAATGCAGTGTCAACACGCTGAGACCATTTCCCTGAGCTCTTGTTCCCTACAGCAGAAGAGAAAATGACCCTTTAATGTGTACTCGGTCAAAAAAATATTTGTATTAGGAATATTTCTCTGTTCGGGGAATTAAAACTATGTCTATACACATGAAATAAACAAACTGCCCATGGCCGATCTGCTCATTTCAGCCGTCTTAATGATCAATGTGGACTGTTGCACAATCGATTCAACTGCAACAATCAGTATTATTCACAAATTGCAGGAAATTTGGTGCAAATGAAATTTCTGGGATGTTGGAAAGCATTCTCACTTATCAAATATTTGATTTAAGGAATTTTGAAAAATCATCAACTTTCATTTGTATTTTTTTACAACTTTTAATTTAATCCCCTCTGAGTCGAAATTTTGAATCTCTAGAATAAAATTTGAAGTTCAAGATAACCTCTTCAGTATCTCATTGATGATAATTTTTCTAAAATATTATTAATAATTTATCATGACTCATCTAGTGCTAAATATACATTTAAAATTCCAACATAATTTCCAGGAGAATAGAGCCTAAATGTCTCAAAACACATTGTTTGCTTCACAGAAACTTAGATCAAAGTCCAGTAGCTCCAAAAAAAAAAAAATCTCTTTGTAAAATTTTTTCTAGCATGTATCATACACAAATGTGTCAAATTTGGCAGCTTTTCTAGGAAGTCTTCCAATAATCAGAATCAGGCAGCGACCTAAAAGGATTCAATAATTCTTATATCTAGGCTTTTCAAAGACTTTCTTGTAAGAAATTTTGCTTTGTTTCTATATTGTCAATATCAAAGAGATTAACTTTCATAGAAGTTGCTTTGTTTGGTAAAAAGCAAACTACAAACAAGAGGCCTTAAAGGAAAAAAAAATGTTGTACGGACATCACTGTTGGCCACACAGAGAAGTTTTAACAATATCAAATGTTCCAAGGTAAACTGGATTCCAGATGGATTTCTGTGATAATATCGAATGCATCTGCCACTGAAAAGAGAGTGCTGTAGGTCATCAGTTAAAATTGTTTACTATTTTAGTTAAATATAATTTGGGCACCAATTGAGAAAATTTTTCTACTGCACACAAAAAGGCTTTCCTCCAGGGAAGCTGAATTTCTGCTAAAATTGAAAAGATTCTGGTATTCAAAAATATACCACGTCGGAGAGGCATAGTCTGTGATGGAGATCACAGAATATCTGTATTGCCAATTTTTCTCTTCTGGGGACCAGCTGTATTCCTTGTGGGATACAAGGAATGTATTCCTTTAAGGCAGTAGTTCTCAAACTTTTTGGTTTCAGGGTCACTTTACACTTTTAAAAATTATTGAGGACTTCAAAGAGTTTATATATATGTGGACTATCTCTATCAATATGTATCATATTAAAGAATACACGAAGAAATTTTTAAAACACAAGAAAACACAAGCACAGATTCCATTAGCTGTTAGAGAGATGACATAATTACTCATCACGAAACCTCTGGAAAACTCCACGCTCCACTCACGGGAGAATGAGAGTAAAAATGGCAAATGTTGTCTTATGAGTAAAATAGTTTGACCTCACAAAGGCCTTGAAACAGTTTTGGGGACCCCTAAAAAGGTCTCAAGAACCCCCAGAGTTTCATAGAACATTATATAAGAAATGCTGTTCCAAGGTCTCTTTTTCTCACTTGTCAAAGAAGGATAATAATAATCATAAGGATTTGCTGAGAGGATCAAAAAAATTGGCATCATATAAGCTGAAAGTCTTTTATTAAATATGTGTTGTATAAATATAAAGTATCATTACTGAGTAAATTATCATCCTCTCCAAGCTTGAGTTTCATCGGTTGTAAAGTGAATACAATACCTGCCTTGCAGGGTTGCTGTGAAAATTAGTGTTGATATAGATGTAACACAAAGTAGGCATTTAACAATTATAAAACTTTAATTTATGTAGCTTCTTTGTAATTATTAATTATAATTATTAATTATGAAGCAAAGCTGTAAAAAATGTATAATCACTGGGAAAGACTTTTCTTCTTACGCCATCATGACCAAATGAAGGAAACATATAAATAACTATAATCTGACTATTGTTGCTACACAAAATGTGCTGCTGAATGTTTGGAGCTAGATGCTTAAAGAAATGTGAAGAAATGTGAAGAAGAACATTTTTCAGATTTAGTCCTGAAAACAAATGAATTGTATTGGACATAATAAAACATGACTATAACATTTAACACCAAGTGCTATGGGAGACCATACCTGAGAAAATTAACAAAGGCTTCATGGAGCGTGTAGCATTTGTGGAGTATTTGAAGGAGGAGAAGAAGTTTGGGCATGTGACACTGGTAGGAAGTGAACGAAGGACGTTTTAAGAGGAATAAAGTGCCAGAGTTGGGCTGCCATTAACAAGTCAGGGTTGCAGGCACCCCTCCCCCTCCAAATCCTAGATGAGGAGGCACTGACAGCAATGGGATAAGATAGAAGTTGTGTTGGGTTTCCAGATACCCTTCCTGATCCCACGCAGTTTCTCTTCATCCTCACAGAAGCAGGGCTTGCTTTCGGGAGACGCTCCTTCAGAGAAGCTGCATGTGGGTGGGTATAAGGTATTGCCCCAGGTGAGAGTCAGGCGCTGTACTGAAAACAGAAGGATTAAGCTGGCATCTCCATCCTGAAGAGCGACAGCCCTGGTCCCTGCACTTGAAGCTCGAACACTGGCGCCCTACTCAGTGCACGGAGAGGCCTGTTAGTCAACAAGCCCACCCAGGTGCAGAGAGCTTCCGAGAAGTTTTCAGTTTCTCTTAAATTTGATTAGTGACCCAAGAAATGTGGATTACTAGACATTTGAGAATAGCCTCTCCTATGTAAGGAGAGAAGGCAGGCCTCCTCATACTCTGATAGCTAGCTAGCTGGATGAGAGATGAGTAAACAGATGAATAGAGACAGACAGATATGTCTATGGGACATTGGCTTTGTCCGTTGCTAACGGAGTGACCTTATGCAAGTCACTTCAGTTTTCAAGCTTTAATTTTCCTCATCTGTGACATGAAGATAATAATAATTTCTACCTAATAAAGGTGAAAATTATATGAAATAAACTATTTAGTGCAGACTAAGTATCTAATGAATATTTTCATTGTAATTGACCAAAAATTGCGCAGGGTATGCTGGAAAAACAAACTTTTTCAGCTCAGCTCAATTGCTGAGTCCATAAAGTAAAAAAAGAGAATGGAGCCAGATGGTCATGAATCTTGACTGTTACAGACTAACAAAATGTTAGGATATGAGAGAATTTTTACAGAAAAAAATGTTTACTAACACATTTTCCACCCAGAAAAGTTCTCAAGCGTCACTGCCTCACACCTTCTGCCCCCAGTAGGAAACAGCCCTTGACTCTTGAGTGCACAGTGTACGAAAAGCCCGTAACAGCCTCATGTGTCTCTCTAAGTACATTTGGTTGTTCACATTAAATTGTGAACACTCGATAAATGCAAAATTAATATGTGATTAATTAACAACAACAAAAAAAACCCTCTTCTCCCTCTTGCCCAAATAGGGATTCATAGCTCTTTCAATTTACCCAGGGTCCCTTTCCAAGCCTCAGAAGGTTGGATATGGTGGCAATTATTTGTTTAAGCACATTATGAAGGATTATGATGAGAGGCAAACATAAAATGTAATAAACACTTGCTAACCAATTTATTTTAATAGCAGTTCCTCTGCCAAGCCAGCAGATTTTTCTAGGACATAGCTCCCTTCCACATTCAGCTAAGAGAGATCAAGGGAATTGCCTTTAAATGGACCCAACTCATCATTCTCTCTGGACAGTCACGAAAGGCACACTACTAAACCTTCTGATAGCCTGGCTAAAAGAAAAGGCGTTAAGTTTTCTTTAACTCTTTGGAGCATAAGGGAGCTGGCTTTTTGGTAAGAACAATATCATAATTGCATGTTTCATTAAAAATAGCAGCAAGACACAAATAAAATAGAAATTGGCAGCAAGAAAAATTAGCTAGCGCTGCCTAATCGGGAAGTTTTTATTCATGAATGATTGAAGGTTTTAGAAATTCTCTTTCCTGAGCACAATGTCATCCTTACAAGGAAAACGATGGCAACAGCAAGTGTATCATTAGGTTCAACTGATCGCAAATTCTTCCTCAAAAATGTGTCACAACAAATTGGTTTTTCACCAATAACTTAAGTCTTTCTAGATTCTTAGAGTCCTACTTTTCAGGTTTGGTTCCCCCTGCACCCCAGGACATTCTTGTTTCTGAAAGAATTTTTGTGGGGGAGTAAGGTCAGGGAGGGAAAGTTGAAGTGGCATCGGAGAAGACAATGCCTAATGGATGTTTAGTTACTGCTACCATGGGCCTGAAAATTCACTTGGAAGAAATTATATGGAAAACCAACTAGCAGAAGATTTTCTCCTTGTATAGGATGATGTAGTATGTATACATGTACGTGCATGTGTGTGTGTGCAGTTCTATGTGTACCCTCCAATCATCCTTCAAATACTAATCTATTATTTTATACATTTCTACCATGATAAAAATGTCGATCACACGTGTGCACAGATAATTAGAAAACTTGGTGAGTGTACATCTTATAGAAAATTCCCTATACCTTTCCAGAGAAATTGGACAAATATTGTCATGCTAAGAATCAAGTTAGAACTGAACACCAATAAGTGATTATAAAGGAGTAATCTTGATTTAACTGTGTGAGTTATATTGAAAATGTTGTGGTCTATAAAGACTGCAGCCAAATACATGTACCAAGAAAGTACATTTCAGGGAATTCCCTCTTCTCCCAAATCCCAATAATCTGCACTCAAAGCACTGCAAAAGCAATAACATGTTGATTAAAAAAAATGAAATAACAAAATGGAACTATGTAGGTTAGGTATGACTGGGTGAGACAAAAAGCATGTAGCAGCTATAGCTGCGGATTTAGTCTCTTACATAGCCAGATCTCAGTTTACTACTATCTTGTTCTATAGAACATGCTCATAATTGTTGCTAATTTTTAATATTTAGAATAA
>NW_012145301.1:3356798-3359283 GCF_000956105.1 Propithecus coquereli
AGTGTTATTTTTGAAGAGCTTTGCTTCTGTGGTATTTTAAAAGATAATCAAATGATTGTGAAACTTATCAAAAAGTGAGTGCAGTATAATCCACATACCTACAAATGTAAATTTAGAGTATTTAAATTCATGAATGAATGATGGACAAAGGATGCAATGGTTATTATTGACCATTTGACAAAAATTCTTTGGTTTCAGAATTGATTGTCTACCCATCGAGAACTCTTGCTATATCTATAGTTCTCCCTTGAGTTTTATCTTCTCGCCATTCATTGGTTTATTTAATTTCAAAGACAATTAGATAAGCTAAAGTAATGATTCTGCAGATGTATAAGAGTATCCTCAGATGAATAAATTATGGACATTTCTGTAAGTAGCAAATTAAAGGGAAGCAGCTGGATGCTTAACGCAGATGAGTTTATTGGTTGAAATAAACTCTATCTTGCCTTTTTTTAAAACTAAGCAGTTTTGGCCCCTTTTGTTGCTTTGTGAACAATCAACCAAACAGCCTAATTTTTGATGTACTGCTCTTTGATCGTCAATGCTAAATCTAATGATTTAATTTTTTTTTCTTCCTCAATGGTCTATGTGTGTGGGCTGAGTCCCTATGGAGCTTAAAACCTGAGGAAAAACATGCTTCATTGTCTCATGAACAAAGTATTCTTAGGTGATCTGGACTTTATCTTTGTGCCAGGCTTCTTCTACAAATGAGCAAAAAAGGAAAATTTGTCTAACACAATCTTACCCTCAGTGTGTTACGCACATTTCTTTAAAAGAAACATTTCAGTCTGGTTATGCAAAATAATAAGGAATGGCGTGGTGGCGTGTTTTAAGAATACATGTGTAAATAAGAAAGATAGAATTTTTATTGATTATAACATCTTTAAAAAATCATGTCACTTTACTGCACCAAATGGCAATTCTATACAAGAGACAACAAAAATCCCTTGACATTGCATTAGGTGTGTGGCATAATCTGACCACAGTCACACTGACTTGGGTTAGTTATTGGGGACCTTAAGTGACATAATGTATACAAAGATTGTTTAAGAGGAAACAGAAATCAGAGGTTAAGAGCTTGAAAACTTGAGCCCATTAGACCTGGGTTGTAGGCCAGAGCATGCTAATTTAGTAACCTCAAGCAAGTGAATCAAACTGTCTAAATCTTGTTTTCCTCACTAAATGGGGATAATGATGCTCCCTCTTCTATAAGATCATAAAGAAGACTAAATGAGATAATAAACTTAAATGCTTAGCACAGGGCTTGGTTTTATGCTCAGTACATGATCTACTTAGCTTTTGTTCCTGTATTATTGTTGTCGTTGTCATTTTTATTATCTGGCCTCTCGTATATATTTGCACCTGAAGTTCCATCTGTCTCTCGTACTCGTTCTTCATCTGAATAGTTAAATTCCATAAATTTTCCAGTATTCAGCTGATCTACCATCTATCCCAATACATTTTGCCAATCTACCCTACTAGAAGCTAATTCTTCTTTCTCAAAGACATTACAATTCTTATTGTCAGTGACTGTCATTTGAATGTAATTCTTACAGATTTAGGCAGGTATTTTTCTTTTCATGCATTTCTTAGTGAGCAGCAAGCTCCTTGAAGGCAGGAACTATGGCTGTTTCTACATGGCTAATATAGTTGCTTGCACAGAGTTGCAAACAATGAGTATTTGTTTTAATCGACATTCAGCAAATTCAAAGTGCCTTCATCATTAGATAAAATGGCCAGAGTTAAATGGCCACATCATCTGATAGTTCACGTTTACTAAATACTGCTGCTAATGCTTATTATGTTCCAGGCACTGGTTCTAAGCATGTTACATGTCTTATTTCCTTTAATCCTCACACTGACTCTATGAGGTCTATGCTATTTTAATCACTTTAGAGCTGAAGATATTGGGCACAGAGGTTTAAAAGAAAACTGTTCCAAGGTTATATGGTCAGCTTGACACTAAGCCAGGATTTAAATCCAGGCAAACTAACTCTAGAAAGAGACATGCTCTTAACCTCTATTCAATACACTCTACCTAGTAATATATTCAGAGTGACCCCATAATCTATATTATTGAAATGAATAATACATAAATTCATTATTTAAAAGCACTATAAGATCTCCTAATATTATCATCTTCTTAGCTTCTTTTCAACTGTATAGGAATCAGGAAGCCAAGAAATAACTATGGCAGATGCAATTTTCTACCTTTTTAGGGCACAAGAAATGTCCCCCGATTTCCATAATGAAAAAAACCAAGCCTAACTATAACAAAACAGAATATTTTAAAATAGGACTGCCTTGGTAAAATCCAGGATACATGATGAAAATACCAATAGATATATTTCAGGTGTCAGGCACTGCACTAGGCTGTTACAGTGGATTTTCTTTTTAATTACAAAATACTCTGGTTATTACTGTTGAGAGGGAGGAAAGCAGCCCTTGGCAGCTGGGATCTGGCCTGGCTCTACGAGATAGGCCT
>NW_012145301.1:3359403-3361878 GCF_000956105.1 Propithecus coquereli
AGAGAGCCTAAAACTTTCAAACATCTTTTCCATTTTTAGACTATACCTGACCATGTCTTCAAATGTAGCTATTCTATACTTTATGCATTCTTATTACTTGAGATAAAGCCCACTGATGAGTGTTTGAATCCAATATTTACAGATAAATAAACTGTGTGAAAACCTTTTACGATATTTCCAAACAAATACAATAAATAATAATGACTTAAAGGTCAAAATTCTTAGCTGTTCTTACATTTTCTAACATGCTTCTGCAAGTCAGTATTCATTAGACGATGGCTAAACATAAATAATATGTTTTAGAAGATTTTAAAATAAGAGGCATTTGAGGCTTGCAGAAAAAACTCACATGTCATATTATTCTAAAGAAATAGTGGAATGCAAATATGAGTTGACCTATACTTGATGATCTGTTTTGATTTCATTATTCAATGTCTTAACGTGGAAGATCCTGACAGTCCAACAATTCGTTTTCTGTCCTCTTTTCAGATTTCTTTTGGTTTTAATTTGGAGAAAGGAAATGGCATTTTATTTCCTGCTTTCTATGGACTCAAAAGTCATAAAATTATAAAGAGGAGAAAAATTGTCAATTTTTTAAAGGTTAAATGCAGGAAAATTAGAGTGCCTGAAAGGGCAGACTTCGTATGGATTCTGTGCTGAAAGGTGGAAAGCCCCGGAAGGCAAACTCGAAGATGAGTATTAAACAAAAAGACTGGGCAAAGGCAAGCATGTGAAAATAGCCTCAGTGGCATCATTTCAATTATTTCCTTTAGCTGTATGGTTGTGTTGACTTACACTTGCATATGTGCATTGTTTTGAACACACAGTGGAAGACCACTAACATCAGGGGTTAATTCTGCAGAATGATAAAATTTTCCCTCCCTTCTACCCCAAATCTTTCCTCTCAAGATGTGAGACAGAAGCTTTGTAGGCAGAAGAAAAATCTCAGGAGGCCGAGGAGGAAACTAGCTTCTAACTGCTGAGTGAGGCAGGAGCGCATGTTTTAAAGCTCACATGGAATTATCTAAATTATCTGTGCAGATACAGTCTCAATGTAGAGAAACCATGATGTTCTGGCCAACAAGTTGGCCCTTTTTTGTTCCTGCCGTTGCTGAAACAGTGGAGAGCGTGGGCTAGAGAAAGAGGGGCAATTTCTCCTTATGGAACCTGTCAAGCATGAACGGTTTTTTTCCCCTCCCCAATGAAAATATGGACTCAGGAAGATTTCTCAAGAACAAATTTTCACCTCTAACTCTCTCTGTGAAACCCAGTTGTGAGGGTGTTTCAGAATTCAGTCTGTCCTGGCAGTGTTTGCATATCCCTTTGGATCCTCTTGTAACCTGCAGCTGGTCCTGTTCCTTTCTCAGGTCAGCACTGAAACCACCCCTTGTGAGGATTTTAAAACTATCCAAAAAACTGCATTTGATTTTCCCCAGTGTTACAGACATGGGAAGCCATCAAAGTATCATTTGGTTCAAAGTTGTCACTCTACAAATCTTTAAGCAAATTCAGGCAGAAAATGAGTAAATACCCATTTAATGAGCCAGATGTTTCTGGTGCCTAAACTCTTCTTAGGGAATGAAAGGAATCTTTAGGACGGTGTGTGAACTCCTACCCATCTTACATGCTAGGAACAACAGAAACATCTGTGGAATCTGGAATAATACTGACAGGATGGGGAAGAGGTCTGTCTAAAGCATTTGCCAGCATCATCAACAGAAATAACATTCAGAAGATCTCTGTATAAGAGATTATGCTCCACAGTGCCCAGGGAAAAATAGCAATAACGCATGACACAGTACCTACCTTCAAGGAAATTTTTATCTAGGTGAAGATAAGATAAACACTTGAAAAGATAAATAGCAAAAAGGGCTGTATAAGTTACATGCAAAATGAGAGGTACAGAGAACTAATTCAAAAAATCAGAGTAGTGTATAACCCCAGCATTGGAAAAGATCTTAAAAATCTTCCAGCCCAATAATTTACTTATTCTCGAGTCCACTTTAAAAATAAGAGTTCACATTTAATAAGTGAATATTATGGTGCCATGCACTGTTCAAAATACTGTGCAAATACATATTCAAAAGATATGTTCACTTTTTTACATATTTCCTTTTTTTTTCAAATGAGGAAATTAAGTCAGAAAAAGTAAATAACTTATCCAAAGTCCCATAGTGAGTAAGTGACAGAGTAGTGGTTCAAACTTGTGTCTTTCCTACCTAGGGCCTATGCCCTCCATCAGTGAAAGACCATCTCGCCCCACGAAGGACTTGCAGCCTTGGTCCCCAACTCCAGTCATAGGGACTCAGTCTATTCTCAGTAGCTCATTTTATCACTGGGAGCTGGAGAGACTAATAAGCGTTTCACAGAGTTGAATGTCCCAGAAAGAAGGAAGTCAAAAAGTTAATCAAAAAGACACTAATTAAAAATTTTAAAAGGCAAGTTCCAAACCACACATGTAATCTGTGGAATGCA
>NW_012145301.1:3364528-3366750 GCF_000956105.1 Propithecus coquereli
TTACAACTGCATGTGGAATAGCTTTGGAGAAAAAGATCAGGAGTTTAATTTTGGACATATTGAGTTTGAACATTCTCTCTGAAACCTGAGAGAAGAAGTTGCAAAGGCTGTCAAATATATGAGTCTGCATGTGAGGAATGAGGTTTGAACTCAAAGTATAAATCTAAGAAAAGTCAGCGTAAAAGTAGTGTATTAGTTTCCTATTGCAACAGTAAATAATTACCACAAACTTTGTGGCTTAAACCAACACAAATTTATTTCTTACAGTTTTAAAGGTCAGAAATCTGAAATGAGTCTTTAAGACTAAAATCTAGATGTTGGCAGGGCTGTGTTCCTTCTGGAGGCTCCAAGATAATCTCTTTCTTTGTTCTTTAGCTCATGACTCCTTGCTCCATCTTGAAAGTATTTCATTCTAACCTCTGCTTCTGTGGTTCTATCTCTTCCTTGTATCTTTGACCTTCTTGCCTCCCTTATAAAATAATTCTTATAATTACATTGGGCTCACTTGGATAATCCAGTATAATCTTCTGATCTCAATAGTATTAACCTAATCATATTAGCAAAGTCCTATTTGCCATTTGAGGCAACATATTCAAATATTTTGGAGATTAGGATGTGGACATCTTTGATGGGCCATTAATCAGCCTACAACATATAATCTGTATAAAGCCATGAGCCTAGAAGAGTTCACCCAGGGAGTGAATGCAAGGAAAATAAAGGAAGAGCAATCTCTAAACATGGGTATAATCCAACACGAAGAGCTAAAGAAAAGAGTTACCACCTTCAAAGAAGACTGGATAGAATTATAATAAAACAGAACTATATCCCCACTGTCCACAAATGTACATTACTCCCAAGAGAGGACTCAAGGAGGAGGGAGTACTCTATTATGCCACAATGATTCAATCTAATAAAACTATTCTGTAGATACTTCTGGTTCTACAATGGTGATATAGAAGCAAGCTGGCTTCACTCCACCCACAGAAAACTATAAACAAATATACCACATCAAGGTTATCATCAGTAATATCTCAGAACTCAATATAAGAATGAGATAGTTCCTGGGGCCACAAAGATGTGAAAAAAACTCCAAGCAGATGGTAAGAGAATTAGACTTCCATGTCCAAGATGCCCTTTCCCCCCAGTCTGCCTGGCATCAAGTACATGGAAAATTTCCCCTTGACTTAAAGTTTTTACACTGGAAAAAGTGAGATCGAGGTGTAAAACCAGCTTCCCCACCATCTTGGGTTCCCTGGATAAAGACTGTCCCCTGCCTCAACATACGGAAAGCATAAGGAGGGCCTTAAGGGAGAAATATTCCTGAAAGGACAGCCAGAGACAAAGGCAGGACACATGACTATCATACCCAGCCCTGGAAACTCTACTCTGTAACTCGACAAAAGAGGATGCCAAATCAGAGTGGCTATTCAGCAGCACTACTTTGTAGGAAATTCATTCCACAGGTCCCCTGGGCATGAATCCCTAGGAAGCCTTCACACATTACTGGGATATCCCCTTTGGAACCTCCCTTATTTGGAACAGGTGCCACTCTGATTGTTTACTAAAACTGAGGCAAACCTGGGCTTAAGGCACCATCTAGTGCCAAAAAGAAGGCAGCAACCTAACAGAAAAAAAAGAGAGAAAGAAAATCAACAGACAAATTACAAAGAATCTCTAAGCAAACATATCCAATTAAAAAAAAAAATCCAGACAGAGAAAACTGAAATAAACAACTAATTCTTCAATACAAAGACATAAACATATATCCGCAAAAAATAATAGTAAACAGGGAACCATGACCTCCACAAATGAGCAAAGTAAGGAACCAGTGACTAACCCTAAGAAGATGACAATATGTGAACTCTATGAGCAATAATTCAAAATAGTAGTTTTAAGGAAACTCAGTAATTGTCAAGATAACATGGAAAAGCAATTCAAAAATTTATCAGAAAAATTTAACAAGGAGATTAAAATAATAAAAAAACAGAAATCTTATAACTGAGAAATACATTTGCTGAACTGAAAAACTCATTAAAGGCTCTCAACAGCAGAATGCATCAGAGGAAAGAATCAGTTAGTTTGAAAACAAACTATTTGAAAATACACAATCAGAAGAGAAAAAAGAAAAAAAGAATAAAAAGGAAGGAAGATGGCCAATAAGACATAGAAAATTACCTCAAAAGACCAAATCTAAGATTTATTGGTGTTCAAGAGGGCATTGA
>NW_012145301.1:3370787-3371473 GCF_000956105.1 Propithecus coquereli
TACCACATCAAGGTTATCATCAGTAATATCTCAGAACTCAATATAAGAATGAGATAGTTCCTGGGGCCACAAAGATGTGAAAAAAACTCCAAGAAGATGGTAAGAGAATTAGACTTCCATGTCCAAGATGCCCCTTCCCCCCAGTCTTCCTGGCATCAAGTACATGGAAAATTTCCCCTTGACTTAAAGTTTTTACACTGGAAAAAGTGAGATCGAGGTGTACAACCAGCTTCCCCACCACCTTGGGTTCCCTGGATAAAGACCTTCCCCTGCCTCAACATACGGAAAGCATAAGGAGGGCCTTAAGGGAGAAATATCCCTGAAAGGACAGCCAGAGACAAAGGCGGGACACATGACTATCATACCCAGCCCTGGAAACTCTACTCTGTAACTCGACAAAAGGGGATGCCAAATCAGAGTGGCTATTCAGCAGCACTACTTTGTAGGAAATTCATTCCACAGGTCCCCTGGGCATGAATCCCTAGGCAGCCTTCACACACTACTGGGATATCCCCTTTGGAACCTCCCTTATTTGGAACAGGTGCCACTCTGATTGTTTACTAAAACTGAGGCAAACTTGGGCTTAAGGCACCATCTAGTGCCAAAAAGAAGGCAGCGACCTAACAGAAAAAAAAAGAGAGAAAGAAAATCAACAGACAAATTACAAAGAATCTCTAAGCAAACAT
>NW_012145301.1:3372199-3373352 GCF_000956105.1 Propithecus coquereli
GCTTATATCAGATAAAACAGACATTAAGTCACAAACAGTAAAATAAGACAAAGAAGGTCATTATATAACAATAAAGGGATTGGTCCAGCAAGAGGATACAATTGTAAAATATCTATGTAACCAACATGGGAGCTCCTGAGTAAATAAAGCAAACATTAATAGGTCTAAAGGGAGACTAGCTACAAAGAATATAAAGTACCTAGGAATCAATTTAACCAAAGGGGTGAAAGATCTACATAAGAAAAACTATGAAAGATTTATCGAAGAAACTGAAGAGGACATAGCAAAAAATGGAAAGATATTCCATGCTTATGGATTGGAAGAATTAATATTGTTAAAATGACAATACTAGCCAAAGCAATTTACGGATTCAGTTACAATCCCTATAAAAATACCAATGACTTTCTTCATAGAAATAAAAATAGAATTCTAAAATGTATATGAAAAAACAAAAGACCCCTAGTAGCCAAAGTAATCCTGAGCAAAAGGATCAAAACTGGAGGATCAAAACTGGAGGCATCACACTACTTTACTTCAAAATATACTACAAAGCTATAGTAACCAAATCAGCATGGTATTAGCATAAATGCAGTCACATGAATCAATGAAACAGAAGAGAGAACCCAGATATAATCCATGTGTTTACAGCCAACACATTTTCAACAAAAATGTTAAGACCCTACAATGAGGGAAAGGACAGTCTCTTCAATAAACTATGCTGGGAAAAGTGGATAAACATTTGCAGAACAATGAAACTAGACTCCTACCTCTCACAATAGACAAAAACCAAAATCTATCAAAATGGATTAAAGACTTAAATCTCAACCTGAAACTATGAAACTATACAAGAAAATATTGGGCAAACATTCCAGAACATTGGTCTGGGCAAAGATTTTTTGTGTAAGAACTCAAAAGCACAGGCATCCAAAGCAAAAATAGACAAATGGGATTAAATCAAGCTGAAATGCTTCTGCACAGCACAGGAAACAACCAACATGAAGACACAACCCACAGAACGGGAGAAAATATTTTCAAACTATACATCTGACAAGGGATTAATAACTAGAATATATAAGGAGCTCACTTAAGAGAGCTCCTCATAAGACACTGGGACACAGAATTGGCAAAGGCATCTGAAATTCATTTCACAGGA
>NW_012145301.1:3374462-3396251 GCF_000956105.1 Propithecus coquereli
GGACTTCAGAAAGTTAATTATGGGTTTTCTTTTTAACAAGCAAGGGGAAAACAAAAAGAAAGCCCAAATGCACAGTGTTGCAGGAGTCAAAACAAAGAAAATTCATCGAAACATCTATGAAGGCCACCCTAGAACAGAGGATTTCCCCTCTAGAGAAGATGATAGCTGTTGGTCACAATTGGCTGCCTGGCAATTCTTGCAGGGGAAAGTCATTGTAAGCACCCCACAGTGCATTTGGCTAATTGCTCAGGGTTCCACGCACATCTGACCCAAATTCTGACTGGTTAAATTTAGTTTAGACAGCCTTACAGCTCTCAGAGAAATGGTCAAATTCTCTTTCCAAAAGTTCCCAGGCTGAGTCCTGATAACTTAACTGATTGTAGAATTATTCCTACAATAATCCATTTGATTTCCTTCTTTCTATCTCCACTGCCCTTTCATTCAGCAATTGCCCTTTTGTGTGCCATGACAGAAGAATAGTAAAGAATTAGACTCATGACTTTAAACGGAGGCTTGCTTCATAATAACAATATTCAAGTATTATTATTTTGTCTCTGGAAATCCTGGAAAAGTTCTTACTATTCTGGGTACTCAGTCCAGAGTCATGTGTATTTCCTGCATGGATGTCTACTGGATGCAATCAGAATGTGATATGCCAATGCACTTAGGAAATAGGGTAAAATGTAAACATTTTACATTTTTCAGTGCTTTTATTGCACATGTATTAGAAATCACAGGCAAGGAAAGAGTGATTCCTCAAATGCAGCTTGACTAGGAGGAACATGGAATTTTAAGAGAGCACTGTAAGAAATTTTCTCTTTTCTCCTGAGAATTTAATTTACACCAATATTTCTAATGAGCACCGGTACTGAGGTCAGAGTCCAGTATTAATAGTACGCAAGTGTAGCAGTGGTTGAGTTTGTTAGGGCTGTAGATATTCACACCAAATAGTGACCAGGAGCCTACAGTGGAACCCATTAGGAATTATAGGCAAATGAGAAGAGAGTATTTAGGAATCTCCATGAAATTTTCCTCCACTTACAGGTGCTAAAGACATAGGCCTTGGGATTTTTTTAGATGACATCACTATAATCACTTTCAAAAATAATGATGGAAAGACTAACTTCTTTTTTATCTACCTCGCCAATTTCCTGTAGCATCTGAGTTCCTTCCAGAGTTTTTCCCTCCCAGTTATTTCTCAAATTCAGAAAGTGCTGGCTGTCAGTATCACCATGTGTGAAAACGGAAGGGCTCTCATTTCCTTGATGCTACACACCTCTCAGATCAACTGTTTACTGTATTTGTTTATTTTCTTAAATGTTCATTTTGCTTAGAAATAAACACAAATTGGTGACATGTTTCTTGCACGATCCTCTAAAAATTTGTCCTAAGTATGTTAATTCTTATGGTGCTCTGCTAGAGAAATATTAAAAGACAATGTATTTTTTAGAAATGCTAACCGAATCAGGTGAATTATATCGTTGCCAGATTCAGTATGTATTAGGACTTCTTCACAATTTTCAGGGGGCTCCCTTTCTGTTCAGTTTACTAGTAGGAGGAGAAGTTACAAAAACGATAGCCAAATGGAGCTATGAGAATTAGCAGAAATAAAATTAAAAGTTATCAACTCTAAGTGGTAACTTAACCACAACGTGTAGACGTTACTGAAGAAAGAAAAAATTGGTTTCAGCAGACTGGCACACTCCAAGAGTTGAGCCAGTGGATAAGAATCAAGAGACAGATTATTGGAATGCTACCCTCTGGGAAACTTCACCAAAAACGTAATGTGTGTAACCAAGCAGTAAGGAAGTAGATTGACATTCTGGAAAAAAAAAAAAAAAACATTGAGAGTAGCACCAGTAAATGCACACTATACATCCGTAGAAATTTGCCAGTCCCATTAATGTATTAAAGGCTCTGAAAAGTCCTGCAAGAAAATTTAACTTCATCTAACTCAATGTTTTCCACAGTTATCTAAGCAAGAAAACTCTTTAGTTTTTGTTGAAACAACAGTTTGGAAAACTGTTGGCTTGGTAAATCAATGTTTTGCCCAAGTCCCACTTGGTTTTCTCTGGAACTATTTTAATATCCTGACATATGTCAGTGGCCTGACAGGCCATGTGAAAATCCAAGTGGATCTTTGAATTTAGTCACTAAAATTGTGCATGATAGGATAAATTATTTTTGTTTCCACTTTCTGAGATTAACTATTCTTTAACTATGAATTCCCTTGGGGGAGAATCAAATCAAATGAATTAAAGTACGTGAAGTTCATTGTCAACTGTTATCTTTGAGAACTATTTAAGCTTGTTTTCATGTTGTATCTCAAGTAACATGTAACAATCTAGCAAGAGATTAATCAATGAGGGACATAATGGCTTTTTAGTTTAATTTTCATTTAATTCAGCAAAGAAAAACATCTGCTATGAAAAAAGCTTAATTGGTTTTTATCTGATGTCACACGGCCGCTACTAGGTGTCATGACCACAGGCATGTGCCGACTGCACACTGTGCCGAGCTCTCCATTTTATCAAAGACGTATAAACCCTGCCATCTAGGAAGAATAGAAATGCTAAAAAACCTTGTGCCTGCCTCCCCATGTTTGACAAAGTATTCAAGGAGAACTTAAAAGTTGTTTATTCTAGATTATAATAGATTCTCTTGTCATTCTGTAACTGGTGAAGCCTGAGGAGATTCTTGGCTTAAGTATGAACAACCACAAAAATATCATCAGTGCTACCTGGCTCTGATTCCCCGTAGAGAAAATTTTTAGCTTCTCAAGCCCTGCAGAAGCAAATTTGGGAGTTGAAAAATTTTAATAAGTATTTTAAGCAACATCAAATTTTCAATTTCACTTGGTCCGACGAAAACAGATGAGAAAATGGAGAATTTGCCTGCTATGAACATTTTCTCTCATAAAAAATGTGTATTTAGGAAGTTAGTAATAACCACGTTGTAAAATACAGTGCTCTGGAAATTGTATGCCTCATCAGACTGTATCTAATGGGGAAGACACCCTACTTGCTAGTTTTCAAACAATCAAAATGATTCAATAAAGAGCAAACTTATCCTGAGGATAGAAAGCAGCCTTCATCAAAAAAAATAAATGAATAAAAGAAACAAACAAAAAGTAAATAAAACACTTTTCTTTAAACTTAAAATTTTGGAAATGATCTTACCATTAATCATTGCTTAAAATTTTTACAACTTGGCTTCTGCAAAATGTAATTAAGTTTTTAAGATGGAGATTTCTTGATAATTCAAAATTAAGCGCTTAAATATTTAATTATGTTATCTGGTACTCACATATCACGTAGGTAATGTCAATATATTTCCATGGCTCACCACTGAAAATCTTGGTTAACACGTTATTTTGAGCTTTATTTTTTTAAAGTAATATTTGCAAAAGAAATAATTTCTCAAGAAAAGTACTATTTCTGGATAGTAAATAAGGCATGTAATGAAAGATCTTGGAGCTAACGTGTACTAGAGGAGATATTACACTATTATGGTGCTCATTATTTTATTCAATAGAAATAAATATCATCTACAGGTATTATAGAAATTTTTATCTGTTTCACATTACTCCCTGTCCTAGATAAACATACAAACACACATGCAAAGTCAAAGTCCAAATATATATTAATCCAAACATGTTAAATCAAACAGAATTCTAGTACAGTTTTGCTGGATTGATCATGAAGAAAATGTTTAAATCCCCAAAATTATTTTGGCATCACACCCCTGATACCAATGCCTGATTGGATTGCTATAAATATACCAGTAAATATTCATTGCCTACCAACTATGTGTGTTTTCTGTGTTAAGATTTGTGGACAATAAGAAAGTATTCTGAAAGGGCATATCAAATGTTGTAAAGACTTCCTAGTAGCAATTTCTAAAGCATGTCAGAGCTGTCGTAATCATGTAAAGATAGTAAAAAGAAAAAAAAAAAATTCAGACCACACAATATGCCACGACGTATCCAGGTTATAAAAATGAATGATAATAATGATATAGCAAAATTCCACTGTGGCTTCTATAGTTATCTGCAAGGATCTGAGGTTACTGATGAGCTGCAAGAATTATCATGATATTCTTTGTTTAGTGACTCAGATATCCTGAGCACATTTTAGTCAAGCAAAAACTACTATACCAATATGTTTTTAAAAATAAACTCTATTCAGGATTTGTGACTTTCTAGACACATAAAGAACAAATTGTAATTTGTTTGGTTCAATAAGGAGTGCATGGACTCTGGTTTTTAAATTAGGCTTGTGCGGGCCTGCATATTAAGATAAGCTGTATCTGTATTTAAACTGTATTTCTAGTAGAATTTTTGCTCAATCTATTCTGAATAATGAGTTAATCTTAGCATTATAGCAACTTTTTGTAGCACTCTTGATTTTCGTGAATGCCCTTAGATATCTCTAGAAAATATATGAAATGGTTTAGGGACTTTTCTTTATCAAATGGCCAAGCAGAAAAGGACTATTTGTGTCACCTACCATTTCCTTCCTTACATAATGATGAAATACAAATTTTACAAGGTTGTTTTTGTTGTGTGGGAAACCAGTGTTTCTGCATGGTAAAAACAAGGAACTAATTGTTTATATTAGAGCCTTTAAGACTGGTGCTATTTTATATGCAAATTTACTAGAGCAATTTGTTTTACATGTGTATTAATTCAAATGAATCAAATTGTCTGAGTGGGTGAAACTAAGATGATAGACCATTTCATTCTATTTAAAAAGAATTTGCAATTCAGCATTTTATACAAATCTAATTGAAACGTAACCATGCCTCTGTAAAACAGTGATAAACTTAATATATGGGACAGTTATTATGTGCCAATAAAATATCAAAACCAAGCGAATTACAGAACAATTTTCAGGATGAGTGTTTAAAATAACATAAATAGCTCTAAAGCTGGGTCAGAATAATTATTTCAGCTGTCAAAAGGGCAGTATAGTAGAATAAACTACATTTTCTGACTACGGATTAAGTTCCTTTATAAAATGACAATAATAGATGCCATCAAGAGTTGAACTCTGTGTATGACAGTTGAGAGTTCAGGAGACTCACCTGAGGCAGCACCAGCACCAATTCTCCGGAGCCTGGACCACATGCAGGACTAAATAGTTTCTGGCCTGCCACCAAAAGGCCTGTGGTCATTTACAGAGTGAGGCGTTTTGTTGCCATTGCAGTAAAAGAGGTAAAATAGCATTTGGGGATGATAAAGTCACAAGTCATTGAAAACTGCGTGACTAGTTATTTTTAGCTCTTTTTCTTTCCTCCTTTTCCTCTTTTTGGTCAGTACTAATGTGAGTCCCTTCTTAAAGAGCAAGCCTGCAGTGCCAGAGTGGCTTCTGGCAGCGACTTAGCGGGATCACAGCCCTAGACAGTTTCATTGCCAGACAACTTAGAGGATGTCACAGAATAGAAGGTTCTAACGTCCTAGATGGCATTTAATGTCACTATGTAGCAGGGTATTTCTTAAAGTACCCTTAATACTCTTTTTTTTTTTTTACAATAATCCTTTTAAAATTTTAATTGAATCTGACTTAGTAGCTCTATAAGAAACTTTTGACTTGCTAACAAGGAAACTAAATGAAGGCATACAGTGAACAGCTTTTTATTGAATGTAGTACCGTTTGGAAATGTTTGCCTTTTCAGCGACCTTCGAAATATTTTTAAGTTTCACAGCCCTTAGTAATAGTTTTGGAGTGCAAATATAAAAGTCCATTTATCAGACATTTCTGTATTCTTTCTATTCACTCATCTAAGACCAGAATTCTAAAAGCAGTCTGCTGTTCATCCTGTCTGGAATGTAAACAAAGTCACCTCCGTGTTACAGCAGTTAGAGTTTGTAGTAGACGCTCACACCCTGCGGAAGGGTGCCCTGTTCACTTTACATATTTTACATAAACCATTTACTAAAATCCTCATAATCATCAACCTTTGAGAATATGTCTAAATGAAAATATTGGAAGAACATTTCAGAAGAATCTACAGGCTAGAATCTTGTATTTCCATTTATTGTTTTGTTTTCTTTTTTTTTCATGTTATTTGGTACTTTGATGCTCCTGGGACAAGAAATGAAAGTATCAAAGAATATACATTTAGATGTGAGTCTCAGAAATATATACTAAATGCAGTTAAAAATTATCTGTTAAGATTATCACAGCACTCCAGGCAACATTCTCTAATTATAAAGGGTTTTTGTTTGTTTGTTTGTTTGTTTGGTGGTCTTTTTTTCTGTTTTTTTCTTTTCAGGCACATTAATAAACTTTTGTCTAGGAAAGAAGAACCCACAAAATAAGTCAATCTTTTTTTTTTTTATTTCAGCATGTTATGGGGGTACAGATGATTAGATTACGTATGATGCCCTTACGCTCCTAATTCTTGTGTGCAATAGATGGAAGGAAGTTTGGGTTCCACAGATGTATCTGCAAAAGGCAAAGTTGACCTCCAAGGTACATTCTTGCTCCGTTTTGATGAGTTTATGAGTTTTGATCAATGAAAATATGCAGGAATTCCTGTCACAGGAGAAAGGTAAGTAGGCAGCCTCAGTGGATGTTAAAAACTTATATTTGTCATATCAATGCAAGGAAACGTACCAACGGCGCACTTCCATGGGTCCGCATCTCTGCTGGTCCAGATCTGTGTAAAGTGCTGCTCACGCTTCAGGAGAGGCAGTGGAGACAATTAGTAGAATTCAAATCTTGGTGGTATCAGCAATATGAAAAAATAAATCATGCTTAAATAACCATGTACAAAAATGCCTATATTTTCAGATGACAAAAACTACTAAAAAATACAAATGAGCTTTATCCCTTTCTGACTTCTTTTCATGGTGATGCCTCAGTTTATACACAATTCTGCACTTTCTGATTTTTTCCTTAGATAAATGTGTTTCCTCAGCAGTCTCCCTGTGCATCCTCCTCATCCTCAGTGGGAAACCGCACATGGGGTGTTTTGATAAACTTTGTTTATAGGCAAACACAAGGAAAGCAGCAAACTGAGGAAAGCCGGTATTGCTTTTAACACTTTGCAAACAATAAGACTTGCTTTCATAGTCTTGTTACTAAAAGCACACTTTTCTTACAGTCCAATCAGACTGGGATTAGACCAAAATACCCAACAAGACAGCCAATGTGGGAATGAAAACATAGGTGGTGGTCACTAATTAGAGAAGAGATATTTTTAAAATATTTTTTAAATAAATTTGAAAAAATAGAAGAGACTTGAAGCAAGTCCTCTAATAAAAACTTCATCTGTGTACGTGTTTGAAATAGAGAACCTGGTAGAAAGTGGCAACAGAGAAACCAAACTCTGCCCAGATATTTAAAGAGGTTTATTCTGAGCCAGTATGAGTGACCATGACCAGAGGAGCACAGTCTCAAGAGGTCTGAGAAACTGCATCTGAGGTGGCCAGGTTATTGCTTGGTTTTCAGGGAGTCAAGAACTGCAGGTAAAATCATAAATCAATACATGGAAGGTATACATTGATTCAGGCAGAAAAAGCAGGACATCTTAAAGCAGGGGCTTACAAGTCAGAGGTGAGTTTAGAGATTCTTTAATTGGCAATTGGTTGAGAACATTAAGCTTTGTGTAAGACTTTGGAGTCAGTAAGAAGGAATGCTTAAGTTAAGACAAGGATGTGTGCTGTCTGTCATGTAATGCCATACCAGAGACAGTTTGGAAAGTAAGTGCCATCATACTGGGTTAAAAAGACAAGTTTTAATGAGATTTTACTGTTTGTAAAATGTGACTCCCCAGGCCCCTTAGAAAGAAATTTGAGCAAGACAAAGAAGGTCAGAGTTTAGTCCTCAAAAAAGAGATCTTGGAGATGACAGGGAGAAACCTGATTATTAAGATAATCCATTAAGATAATAATTTCTTTTTTACAATTCATTCACACATTTATTTAATGTCGACATGCAGAGGACAACCCCAAAGTACTCCCGATTATCAAGTATGTTGTAAGTCCTTTTGGCTGTGACAGTGACAGCTAAAAAAATAAAGCAGTGAAATAGAAACATGACTTTCTTAAAATTATAAGGTAACAATACTCATATTAAAGCTTCATTAACTATTGCAACATTTAATTTACCAATATTCCTGTTAGGAAGGCTCTTTATCAAATTTTTTCAAGTTGTCAAGAAATTGGATGAAAATGTAAAAAAGGAAATACGTGTGAATTTTACTTTTGATTTTCGCTGAAGGTAAATATCTACACAATTTTATACAGTGTTACCTAACATAACAATCTTTAAACTCAGGTATACAGAAATCACAAAAATTCAAGAACTATTTCCTTTATACTTTTAAACTGACAGAGAATTTATCTATGACACAAGTTCATGTAACAGATGAGGCAATGAATAAAAAACCAACATCAGTGAGGCATTTTCCCTCTATTGGAGGGACATGTTCTTACAGTTTTTAACCTGGGGTCCGAGTTTCAAAGGTAACAGTTAATACAAGTGCTTTTAAATGGTGAGCCACACAGACTTGACTTTGGCCAGATAAATGTTTCCGCTTCTCATGACATCACTGTGGCCAGCGCTCTGAGCGCCTTGTCAGACTAAACCAACGCGTCACAGTCCCAACCAGCCCAAGGCGAAGGGCACACTCCAGACAGAGAAAGGACAAAGGAACACTCAAGGACAAGTCCTAGAGTCAGATATGAAACCTTTAAAACTATATCAGAAGAAATATTTGCATGTACATTTTATTCACGCGAGGAAAAAAAAAATTGCATCTGTGCCTTTAGCTTTGGTTTCATATCTCAAAACTTCTTGGTGACATATGGAGTTTGTTTTAGTTATGAAAATTAAATATGTGTTTTTTTAAAAATTGCCAGATGTTATAAAATTCAATGTGTAGTTTTCTTTTCACAGAATGTGAAAATCATGCTGCATAACCATGTGAAATGTTAACTGCTCTGTTAGCTTTTCATCTACTGGGTTGGGGGTGACTTTTATTTCAAATGTTAATTTTTCGAAATCCTTTTAAAGGGTATTATCTTAGTTATTTCATCTCGCAGTCCTATGAGATTTGTACAGTGTCCATAAAATTGTGACTTGTGCATACATTTTTTAAAGTATCACATATAATTAAGATTAAATATTCACATTATTATAAGCCTGTTCTTGTAGCTATAAAACAAGGCACATTCCCAATGGATAATACTTCAGGAAATATTTACATTCTTAACATTCGTAGTATTAAATCTGTCTTCCCAAGTTAATATTAAAACTGTGTTAGTGACCAACTTCAAATGCTAAAAAGTAAATAAATTGAAACATGAGCTAAAAGGTAACTAATTGATGAAGATATATAAGTATACAACACAAATTATTGATTTCATTTTCATATTCTAATAGTTGTTCTGTCATTAATAAGTATAATATATATAATACACACACCAATTTTGCCACTGTTTAAAAATATCATTATTGAAAGATTTTTAATGGAATTTAATACTTCATGAACTTAAAATTATGAAATCTTTATCCCAGAATAGTGAGAAAACATATCACTTTGTCTTTTCTAAAGGCATAGTTCTCTATCATCTTGCTATTATTTAAACTTATGTTTTCCTTAACTTTTTAAATTGTGGATGAGGCACTTATATCTTTAGTTTATAATTGATGATTTGAGTTTGGAAAGGAAAGTGAGTAGCAGTGTTGTGCAAGTGGTTAGAGACAGTGATGAAAACACCTTCAGCCACTTGACATCAGAATAGCTGCCCGAGACTTGCCATCACTCCTTTGACCCTTTGAAAGTCTTCTCCAAGTTGTTATTTTTTCTTTTCACTTTCACAAAGGTTTACCCTGCTGTCCCCTCATCCTTCTGCATGCTAATAATAACATCTGAGAAGAGACAATAAACATAATCTCAACCTGTATTCACATAGTGCTGAGAAAAAAACTACTGGGATTATATGATCTATCACTTGGTTATGGAAACACTTGAAGAAAGTACACTAATCTCATCAAATAAATGAAGATTTAAATCCATAGAATATGTTCATTGCATAAAGATCAATTCAGAAAATATATTGCGAACATTTTCTATGACAAAACATAGTCTGAGGTACTTCTGAAGATGCAAACCAAATGAACTTCTTTCCCTCAAGGAGTTTCAAGTATATATGCACTTCAGAAAGGAGATATCTATGTTTCTACTAAAATTCTTTTGCCTCAGACAATTTTATGTTAGAGTGCTTAAGATTTTAAGTAAGTCCCATCAATTTAATGTCTTTTTAAGAATAGTGATGACTAAAGATATTTATGGGGAAAAAACTGCATTTCTATTCAAAGACAATTGAAATTAGTGAAAACTGAAAATGAAATCACATAAAATGCTATTAGCATGAAATTATGCCCTTAAAGCCCCAAACAAGGAGATATGCCCACATTGTTAAACTATAATTCAAGAGAGAAATAACACTTTTACTTTTAATAGGTACTTCTTAAATATTTTAAAAAAATAATTTAAGAAATATAAAACATAAAGTAAAGCACACGTGTCAATCCTAAGATTTTCTGATGCAATGAAGTTTTTAAAAAAAATTCTGGTGATTTAATTTGAGAAATGCCATTAAACACGTCCCACCCCCACTATATTTAAAATTTATTAGAAGAAGACCTATGTTGTATTTGTCTTTATGTCCTCAACCCCTAGCACAGAGACTTGTAGATAGTAGAAAAGCAACAAAAGTTGCTAAACATTAGAAATATTTCTAGTGTAGTCTATTCTCAGTTATCTACAGAAATACATTTACATTCTCAGTGCCCCTTTTGCGAGCCACTGTCTATATCGCCAACTCTTCTTAGATGTTATTATTAGTATGCGGAAGGGTGAGGGGACAGCAGGATAAAACTTTAAGAAAACGAACAAAAAAACCAGCTGGAAGAAGACTTCCAAAGAGTCAAAGGAGTGATGGCAAGTCTCAGGCAGCCATTATGATGTCAGGTGGCTGAAGGTGTATTTATCACTATCTCTAACCACATGCACAACACTGCTACTCGCTTTCCTTTCCAAACTCAAATCATCAAATATAAACTAAAGATATAAGTGCCTCATCCAGCATGTACTGTACAACTGCAGTTCCCAACTCCCAGGCAGCAGACCGGTATCGTGTGTCAGGACCTGGGCGCACACAGTAGGATCTGAGCGGCAGGTGAGTGAGCAAAGCTTCATCCGTATTTACACCCTCTCCCCATCACTCACATCACCGCCTGAGCTCTGCCTCCTGTCCCATCCCCACCCCTCCGTCCGTGGAAAAACTGTCTTCTATGAAACCGGTCCCTGGTGCCAAAAAAAATTAGGGACCACTGCTCTACAAAGTACATAATAAATTTTCAATAAGTATTTTTTGTGATTAATAAGCAGATGAGCAAATGAGAGATAAGATAAAAAATGAAATGAAATAAGACTTAAAATGAGTATGGAGTGGGGAGGGGAAAAAAAGTCAGGTGGTAGAAGGCCAGAAACGAGAGATTTAGGATCATCTAAAATTCTGAGTGCGCGCAACTGGAGTGCAGCCCCACTCCTGCGCTGAGTGACTTTATTTCATTCATTGAATTTTTAGCTCTAAGATTTCTGTTTGATGTTTTTTTAAAATGATATCTATCTCTTCATTGAATTTCTCATTTAAGTCATGAACTTTCTTTCTCATTTTTTTAAATTATCTACCTGTATTTTCTTATATCTCAGTGAGTTTTCTTTTTAAGTTATTTTTCTGGCATTTTGCATATTTCCTTATGATTGGGATCTATTTCTGGAGAATTACTGTATTGCTTGGAGGTGTCATGTATCCTTGCTTTTTCATAGTTGAAATGTTCCTACCTCGATTTTCACACATCTGGCGGAAAAGTCACTTGTTTTAACTTTTTTGGAGTAGGTTGCATAAAGAAAGATTTATTTGTATGAATGGTCTGGAGGTGTCAGTTTGGTGGGGTGCATTGGCCTTGGTTCTAGGTGGACACAGTAGTGTAGTCTCCATGTAGTTTCTTCAGCTGTAATCCACACTAGTGATGTTTACAAGTGTCTCAATGGCCTACGTTAGAAACTTTGTGTTGGCAGTGCTGTAGCTTTGCTGGAGGTGGACTCAAAGGACTGTTTCTCAAGTCAGGGGCTCATGTATTCATGTGATGGGTTGGACAACTTTGGGTCTGTTCTACTGGAGTTGGGGACCCAGGACTGTTCCCAGGAGCATGGGAACATGGCTGCTTTGCTTGCATAGATGTGGTGTCTGCTGGAGGAGACCCCAGGGGCTGTTTCTGAGGTTTATGACATGGCTACGCTTAGCTCACCATGGGATGTGTGTCTTCTGGGGGGACCCATGAGGCTGTTTCTCAGTCCTCAGACTCTGGTGCATTGATGCTTAGCTGTCCTGCGGTTGTGTCTGTCAGGTGTGGCCCATGATGCTATTTCTCAGACCTGGAATGTGGATGCAAGCCTGTTGGTCAGCTCAGGGGTACACCTGACAGGAGCAGACTGTGGGGCTGTTTTTCAGGTCTGATATGCAAGCACACAGCTACTCAGCTGGTCTGGGAGCATGTCTGCATGTGTGGAGGTGCAACAAGGTTGTTTCTCAGGCCTGGGACATGGGCATGTAGCTGCTCTGTCAGCATAAGGGCAAATCAGCTCCTCAGAGGCTTGGGGACCTCTCCCACTCAGGAGTGGGACACAGTAGTTTGGCTGGCTAAAGAGCAGGTTCACCCTGGGAAGAGCTGCCAGGCTGCTCCTCCAGCTGGAAGTCTGGCCCATGGGAGTTGGGTTCCCTGCTGTGCAGGACGAGAGTCACAGCTGACCCTGGACCCAGGCTCCATACAGCTTGGATTGTGGCATTCGGCCACCCATGTGAGGTTGGTAGAGTAAAGATAATGATTTGCCCAGTTCTGACAGTGAGGTGTTGAAGTCCCTGGCAATTATGATGGTACTATTTATTACTTTGTTTAGCTCTAGTAAAATTTGCTTTATGTATCTGGAAGTTCCTGTATTAGGTGCATATATATTTAAGATCGTTACATCTTATTGTTGAATTGCTCCTTTTACCATTATAAAATGACTTTCTTTGTCTTTCTTTACCTTGTTGGTTTAAAGTCAATTTTATGAGAATGGCTACACTTGCTCTCTTTTGATTTCTATTTGTGTGGAATTTTTTTTTCCATCCTTTCATATTGAGTCTGTATGCATGCTTCTGGTTTAGATGTGTTTCTTGGACACAGCAGATATTTGGGTTGTGTTTTTTCATTCATTTAGCTAGCCTATGTCTTTTAAAAGGAGCATTCAGAGTGTTAACATTAAGTGATAAAATTAATATGTGGGATGTTGATCTATTCATCATGTTGGGTAGTACCTTATTGCTTGTTTTACCTCTTGTGCTACTTTTTTATAAGAGTTGTGAGTTTTAAGAGTTTGGGGGTGATTTTGCCCTGGTGGTGTCTATTGGGCTGATTCATGTATAATGCAGTTCTGAATATTTCCTGCAGGGTAGGTCTGGTCATGGCAAATTCCCTCATTGTTTGCTTGTCTGGAAAAGATTTAATTTGTCCATCAATTGTGAAACTTAGTTTTTCAGGATACAAAATTCTAGGCTGGCAGTTGTTCTGTTTAAGAAGATTGAAGGTGAGGCTCCAATCCCTTCTGGCTTGTAAGGCTTCCACTGAGAAGTCTGAAATTATCCTAATGGATTTTTCTTTGGAGATTATTTGTTGTTTTTGTCTTGCTGCTTGCAGACTTTTTACCTTCATTTTGACTTTGGCCAGATTGATTACTATGTGTCTTGGAGATGTCCTATTTGCTATGAATCTTCCTGGTGTTCGATGACCATCTTGTAACTGTATGTCTGAATCTCTGGTGATACCAGGGAAGTTTTCCTCAATAATTCCCTCAAATAGGTTTTCCCTACTTTTAGCTTTCTTCTTCTCCCTCAGGGATTGCTATAATTCAAATGTTAATTTGTTTCACATAGTCCCACATCTCTCTCAGTGATTACTCAGGCTTTTTTTATTCTCTTCTTTGCCTGTTTGAATGACTGGATTATCTCAAGAGCCTTGTCTTCAAGCTCTGAGATGATTTCTTCTCCTTGGTTTAGTCTGTTGTTGAAGCTTTCTGCTGTATTTTGAAATTCCTTAAATGGCTCTTTCATTTCTTTAAGTTCTATTATATCATCTACCTCTTTAGCAACTTTTTCACTGACATCCAGAAATATTTTTTTTCGCTTCTTTTTGTTGGTTTTCAACTTTCTCTTCAATTCCATTCATCTTATTTGTCATCTATGTTCTGAATTCTATTTCTGTCACTTTGGCAATTTCCTTGTGGGTGGAGTCCACTACTGTAACTCCATTGTGATCCCCTGGGGACATCAAACTATTTTTTTTTTTCATGTTGCCAGGGTTCTTTTTCTGGTTTCTTCTCATCTGGGTCCCCTTCACTTGGCTCTGGGTTAATAGGATTGCAGGGCACTTGTTCTCCTTTGCTGGGAACTCTCCTTTTTACTTAGGGGAAGGGGGAGGACTCTAGATGGAGCTTTTAGGTCCTACTCTGGAATGTTGACCTGTCAAGGGAGGGACAGGTGCACTGAGAGGCTGTGGAACAGCTGTTCCATTTTAACCTGTTCCCCTGTGATTGTCACAGTTCAAGCCAGTGCTGGATGATTTCGTGTGGAGTACAGGGATGTTCCTCAGCTCATTGCTGGAATTCGATTAAACAAAAAAGCTTCTGCACAGCTAAGGAAATGATCAGCAGAGCAAATAGACAACCTACAGAATGGGAGAAAATATTTGCAAACTATGCATCTGATAAAGGGTTAATATCCATAATCTACAAAGAACTCAAGCAAATCAGCAAGAAAAAAAACAAACAATACCATTAAAAAATGGGCAAGACATGAACAGAAGCTCTTCGAAAGAATATAGACAAATGGCCAATAAACCTATGAAAAAAATGCTCAGTGTCACTAATCATCAGGGAAATGCAAATTAAAACTACAATGAGATATCACCTTATCCAAGTTAGAATGTCTCTTATTAAAAAGTTGAAAAACAATAGATGCTGGCATGGACACAGAGAGAAAGGAATGCTTATACACTATTGATGGGACAGCAAATTAGTACAACTTCTATGGAAAACAATATGGAGAATCCTCAAAGAATTAAAAATAGACCTACCATTCAATCCACCAATCTCACTACTGGATATCTACCCAAAGGAAAAGACATCTTTTCATCAAAAAGACACCTGCACTTGAATGTTTATTGCAGCACAATTTGCAATTGCAAAGATGTGGAATCAACTCAGGTGTCCATCAGTTCATGAGTGAATTAATACAATGTGGTACATGTATACCATAGAGTATACTACTCAGCCATAAAAAGAGTGAACTAGTGCCTTTTGCAACAATCTGGATGGCACTGGAGACCATTTTCCTAAGTGAAGTATCTCAAGAATGGAAAAACAAACCACACGTGCACAGAGGGAAGTAAAAGTCAAAATCAAGCAGAGGGTAGGGGGAAGGAGAGGAGGGGCAAAAACCTACCTAACAGGTACAACGAACACTCTTTGGGTGATGGGCACACTTATAGCTGTGACTCAAACATTACAAAAATGATCCATGTAACCAAAAACATTTGTATCCCCTTAATATTTTGAAATTAAAAAAAATAAAATACAACTTGTGCAATTTTGCAAAAAATGTAAAAAGAGCTATTGATACTTATTCCAAGTCAATATGTATAAATCAAGATTCCCTCATCAAAACAAGATATATGTTCACCTTTCCTTTTTGTTTTAAATATTTATTGTGGAAATATTCAAACACACCTATATTTAGAGAACAGTATAATGAATCCACGTGTCCTTCATCTTGGTTCTATAATTATCAACCTGTGGCAAATTGTCATTCTTTGTACACTGGCAGTCTGACTCTGCCTTACCCTATACTTAGGAACAAATCCGATGTAGTATATTGAGTCATGTCTTGAGCCAAATGCTAATCTATTTGCACCCATATATCTTTGCCTTTCTTTTTATTTTTTCTTTTAGTTTTGCTTCTCAAATGAATTGACTCCTCCAGAAGATAAATTGTGAAGGTCAATGCTACATACAACCAGCTCAAAGGGAGGAGACAGACCAGCAGTGCTTCCTGCCCTCCCCTTCTTTGCTCTCACCCCATAGCTCCATAATCGCTATGGGTGAGGCCCCGCTGCATAAGAGGACGACTCTCCTGCTGCTCTGCTTGGAGGTGTTTCTGTTCCTTTCTGCATGGCCCCAGATTGGACAGGCTCAATATCACAGCCCCCCAGAAGTGGTGATACCTTTGAGATTAACTGGCACTGATAGAGGTAGAAAGACTTCAGGCTGGCTCACCTATAGCCTGCATTTTGGGGACCAGAGACACATTGTCCACATGCAGGTCAATAAGTTTTTGGTATCCAGACACTTCTGGTCTGTGTTCACCTACACAGACCAGGGTATTCTCCTTGAGGACCAGCCTTTTGTCCAGAATGACAACTACTATCATGATTATGTGAAAGGGGACCCAGAATCCCTGGTTGCTCTTATCACCTGTTTGGGGGGCTTTCAAGGAATGATACAGATAAATGACACTACTTATGAAATCAAACTCAAAAAGTTCTCTACCACATATGAACATCTGATATATAGGTTGGACAGTGAAGAGACACAGTTCCCACCCATGAGATGTGGATTAATAGAAGAAGAAATAACATGACAATTGAAGTTTCAAGAGAGTGATAATTCCACTCTGAAGCAAATTGTCTTTGAAGAAATATATACCCACACATGGTTTATTGAATTTGTAATGGTGATGGACAACGAACGATTCCTTTACATGGAAAGTAATGTGTCAAACATGCAGGACCAAGCAATCTTGATGGCTCATGAAATGGACGTGCTTTATATACAACTTACTGTGGACGTGGTTTTAACAGGACTTGAGATCTGGACAACTCAAAACCCCATGGCCTTTGTCAAAATAGGAGGTGGCCTGGATAGTTTTTGCAATTGGAAGGCAGCCAGCTTGAATTCCCGTGTTCACAGTGATGTTGCACATCTTATTGTAAAACGCTCATTTGATTCATTTCGTGGCTGAGCCTATATTGGAGCAATATGTTATGCTGACAAATTTTGTGCTATTAATTCTTTCCCACCAAAAGTAGCAGAGAGTAGTTTTGCAATCACACTAGCACATGAGCTTGGTCATAATTTGGGTATGCATCATGATCGACCTTAATGTTATTGTGGGAGAAAACGGTGCCTAATGTATGCATACAAAGCAGAGACAGATAGATTCAGCAACTGTAGTTATAATAGCTTTTTAAATACCATGAACCGAAGGACATGCTTGCGTGATATACCAAGTACAGAAAGTATCTTCACAAAGCAGCGCTGTGGGAATGGTGTAGTTGAAGGAGAAGAGCAGTGTGACTGTGGATCCCTACCATCGTGTACAAAAGATCCATGTTGCTTAGCAAACTGCACTTTCAAATCTGGGGCTACTTGTGCTTTTGGGCTTTGTTGCAAAAACTGCAAGTTCATGCCATCAGGCAGCGTGTGTAGAGAAAAGTCCAACGAATGGGATCTTCCAGGGTGGTGCAGTGGAACTTAATACACGTGATGTGTATCTGCAGGATGGGATCCCTTGCTTGGGCAATGGCTACTGCTATGAGAAGAGATGTAATGACCATGATGAACAGTGTAAGAAAATTTTTGGCAAGGAAGCCAAGAGTGCAAATTTGAGTTGCCATTAAAAAATGAACGTTCAAGGTGATCATTTTGGTCACTGTGGTTTGAAGGTCGTTCGATATGCAAAATGTCCAGCCCCAGATGTCCTGTGCGGAAGAGTTCTGTGTGAGAGCATAGGAGAAATTCCCCTTTTGAAAGATCATACTACTGTGCGCTGGACCCACGTCAATGGTGTCAACTGCTGGAGTACTGACTATCGTATTGGGATGACCATACCTGATATTGGTGAAGTGAAAGATGGCACAGAGTGTGGTTCAGAACATATCTGCATGCACAGGAAGTGTGTCCATATGTCACATTTGAACAACACTTGTTCATCTGAGACCTGTAATTTGAGAGGGGTCTGCAACAATAAGCATCACTGCCATTGTGACTATGAGTGGGACCCCCCCAAGTGCATGTCCAAAGGCTACGGGGGTAGTATTGACAGTGGCCCATCCCCACGGAGAAAAAAAGAGGAGATGATCAGGAAGAGTTCCCCACTGCTATTTTTATGGATTCCTGTTTTGCTTTTTATTTTTCTGTGTGTGTATTTGATTGTGGATAATGTGCAGAAAAAGAAAAGACGATCAAACTTCACCTGAGACACAAGAGCAAAATGTGCAAAGTTCACCTGAGTCAAGAAAGGAAGGTATTCAACCTTCACCTGAGACAAAAAAGAAAGGTGTTCAAACCACCTGAGAAGAAGAAAGGTGCTCATACTTTAGCAAAGCAAAAAAAGGGAAAGTCTCCAGTTTCAAAAAGGACTAAGCATTAATGAAATTTTCCGTATGTTAATTTTCACTTTTTCTGATGAGTAGAAGGCATACGCTCTAAAATAACAGTAAAAATTGCAGTATAAGAGTGAGCAATATGACGACTCATTTCCCCCACAAGAAAAGAGCGAGGCGATGAACGATCCGCTAAGATTTGACTGGAGTGCCAAAAGGGGAGCACTGGAGTGCCACGGGGCAGGGGACACGCACCCGCAGTGATTGGAAGTCCAGGAGGGCAGTGTAGAGGCACCAGCCTCTGCAGCCCCATCTCCCTTTGCCTGAGTCTGGAGGGACTTCCCATGTCGGGGAAAAGGTAAGCAGAGGATCCCAGCGGCCCCTATTGCCACCACAGACACCTCCAGTCCTTACTACAGGAGAATCCCTCGGTCCTCACAAGCCCTGAGCCAATTTTTACATGCCAATCATATCTCAATAAGGCTGGGGAAGAAAAGACAAAGTATAATATTCTAAATGTAATCCCAAATCCCCTAATTACCAAAAAATGAACTTAAACAAAAGCTCTACAATGAGTGCGATGCGCACCTCCGGGGGAATGGACACACCTGAAGCTCGGACTTGGGGGGGAGGGAGGGTAAGGGCATCATACGTAACCTAATCATCTGTACCCCCATAACATGCTGAAATAAAAAATAAAAAAAAAAAAGCTCTATCTAGATCAATGGATAGAGAGTTTCTGCTTTAAGGCTCTTTTTTTTTTTAATCTTGTGCTAAAGGAAACCATTTATATACTGCTATATATTTTCCACGGTCTTCTATGTTTCCCCATTTTTGAGCATAATGTGTTACCAGCTACTGAAAAAACTATCTCAAATACTACTGATTGAACTAAATTTGGCTTTTATAAAAACCACATGGGAAAAAATACTGATATAGTCATAAATGGTGCAGAAACTATTAATACAACCAATTGTCGTTTTCCAAGCTATGCTTACACTTCGGCAGAGAAAGACTACAAGGAACTTTTTCTTAAAACTTGCTTTGTGGGTTTCTCTTTACTATCACAAAGGATTTTCCACATATCATTAATAAGTTAAATATAAACTGAAATAATGCCCTTTTCAAAACCTTCCCCTGCTGCATATCATTATTTATAAAATAACTGGCCCCATTTAGAGTTAGAAGGAAAAAGGCAGAGCAGTAATTGAGATTATTTCAATTTGCTATAGTAAATTATATATCTGCCAGGTCTCCAGGCTCCAAAACTGCATCACTATAGAAGCACAAGAGAATTTTCAGCTTTAACTACTCTCCCATTTAATTTATAAAATATATGTGAAAAAGAAACTCTTTTCCTGTGTGATGAATGTATTTTATGATTTTTTAGTTCAAAATATAAAATTTTGAAACCCTTTTTTGCTTCAAGGCAAAAGTATATGCCCACTAAAAGTATTCTAGAAACAATTTTTTTTTCGTTGAGGCCACTCTTGAAGTAAAAACTTCACAATCTACAATGTTCATCTAGGATCCAATGAATGCTAGGAACTGAGTATAGGAAAGATATAGCAAACCTGAGCCCGAGTTCCTGGAAGCTTATCATTTAGTTAAGACGAGAAGTTATATAATAAGAACAAAACAACTTACATATGATATTATGCTTAGGTATAATATAATCTAATATATAGATGTATCATATAATGATTACTATGTGCCAGGCATCTGCCCAAGCACTTTATATATATTAACTCATTTAATACTTACAACAACTTTGCATGGTGGTTATAATTATTATGATTATTCCTGTTTTACAGATGAGGAAATTGAGGACAAAGAACAAAGAAATGGTAGAGATATCATGAACCCAGCCAGTCTGTCTTCTGGGTCAATGCCCTTATTTACTGTACTTTACTGCCTCTCCTAGAAGGGCAAATGTGACAAATGTTAGGCACCAAGTTAGTTACACACATAATAATTGCAACAGAAATGCAGAGAATGGGAAAAAGTCACTGTGGGCTGAGATAGCTTGGAGGATTTCAGGATTAAAAGAAGAATGGGGCTAAGTCTTCTGTGAACAAGAAAAAAAAAGGTGCTTTAAGCAATAGAAACTCAATGAACAAAAAATAAAAATGAGAGTAAGTTTGTAAAACTTGGGGTACGTCATCCATATAAATATCTTATAAGCACCTCAGACTCTATATGCCATCTTGAGTATTTATAATAATATCTTTCATTTGTTAGCTCCATATCCCTGACTAATACATAATCTCCATGGGAACAGGATCTTGTCTGCCATTCTATGACTATATTCTTAGTGTTTGCATTGTGTCTGGCACATAAGAATAATTACGTGTATGAATGAATGAAAGTTTAAAATTTGGCTCAGCCATTCTTTTCAAGAACAAACACAAATAAATAAGCAAACTTAACTCTCTTTATGTCTTCCCTATTTCATAAATGGCATTCACAAGTTCAGTCAAAAAACCTAAAAACACCTCTGACTTATCCTTCCCTTTCATTACCACTTCCCAAACATTCAATCATACAATTCTCTCCTTCTTTATTCTACTTAGCTTTCTAATTCTTCCACTTCTCTTTGTTCCCACTGTCATTACTGCTCTCTGACAAGCAAATGTTTTGCTTGAACTAATGCTATAGTCTCTGACTCATCTCCCTGCCCTTGATTTATTTTCCAGTTCATTCTCTACATTGTAGTCAGAGTAAGTTTCTATAATACAAATCTGATTACATCATTCTCCTCCTCAGCATTATTTATTAGGCTCCAAGTGTCCTCAGAATAAAATGTAAGTTCCATCGCATGTCCTAGAATGTCCTTCATGGACTAGCCACTGCATAATTCAGTAACCCCAGCTTCACAGCAAACCTCATCACCACCACTACTACATCTCTTGCAAGCATACATTTTACCACTAATGAATTTCTTTGAGTTCATAGAATGGCTTTTTTCTCTTGTTTCCTTGAGTTTTTTCAACAATCAATCCTTTCCCTGAATTTCTCCTTCCTTTCTGCTCCTTTCACCTTGTTCAATACTATTTATCATTTAGGTCTTGGCTTTAACATCTCTTGATTTAGAAACTCTTCTATAACTTTCAAAATAATGCTAATTGCTTGCATATGACCCTACTCTTATATTCTTCTATGGGCAGTCTTTATCACCTTTCTGGTAATTGTTGGTTACTTGCTAAATTATCTCTAAGACTAAAAGTCTGTAAGAGTAGAGACCTGTGTTTTATTACTCACTATTTTATCTCCCATGTCTAACCAAAATTGG
>NW_012145301.1:3397107-3411380 GCF_000956105.1 Propithecus coquereli
CTCTGATTGGAAGCCCCCTGAAGCCTTCACCAGGAGCAGATGCTGGCACCACCTTCCTTTGTATAGTCTGCAGAACCGTGAGCCAAATAAACCTCTTTTCTTTAAAAATTACCCAGCCTCAGGTATTTCCTTTATAGCAATGCAAAATAGACCAACAGGCAAATAAAGTATTTTCCAAATAAAACTGAAAGAATTTATTGTCAACAGATATGCACTATGAGAAATGTTAAAGAAAAGTCTTCAGAAGGAAAATGATATCAGATAAAACTCACGTCTTTAAAATGAAGAATACCAGGAACAGAGAATGTGTAAGTAAATACAAAGTATATTTTTCTTTTATTAATTTCTTTACAAGATAAGTGGTTGTTTAAAGCAAAAATAATAATAATGAATTGAGAGATTAGTAACATAAAATAGCTATATTAGGGTTCTCCAGAGAAACAGAACCAATAAAGAGAAAGAGAGAGGGAGAGAGAGAGAGAGAGAGAGAGAGAGAGATTGGGTGAAATTGGCTCACACAATTATGAAGGTGACATGTATCAAGATCTGCAGGATGAGTCGGCAAGATGAAGACCCAGGAGAGCTGATGCTTTAGTTCTAATCTGCCATGTTGACTTCTGATGAACCGCGTTCTGGGAATGCCTCTAAGCTTTCTACTTTGTCTACTGTTACTGTAAATCCTGCTGTTAGATCAGAACAACCTTGACCATAACTCCTGCCCTCAGGCAGATTCACATGGTATTCCTGCCTGTCCCTGAGAATTTGACTTCGGTTGTCCTACATATCATCCCCTCTCTGTGGTATATAAGGCCTGGGTCTTCAGGAATAATGGCAAGGGAATACACTGTCTCACAGCCACCTGGAAAGTGACTTCTGTTCAAAAGTTTCTATTAGATCTTTCTTTCTGAGAAACTACATTTGTCAGCCTCTTTCTTCAGCCTCTCGGATTCCTTGGCCTTCAAGGGCATGTTTGCATAGACCAGCTCATTATGGAACATATGGGAAAACACTAATGAAGTCAAGTCTGCTTGCGGATTCCTCCGGCATCATCTCTGATATTTACAGCATTAATTGCAGCCTGAAATTATCTTGTTCATGTATTGGGTTACTTTCTCATTGCCACTCTCCCTTCATTGACCCCTGAGCTCTATGACAGCTGGAACCTGGTATGTCTTTTTTACTGTTTGATTCCTAGTCCCTAGAACAGTGCCTGGTACATAATAGATAAACACTAAATAGTTGTTGAATGAAGGAAGGGATAAATGAATGGATTCAGTGGACATTTTGAAAACATTATGCTCTCTAGTCCTAGAAGTTTTTAACACGCAAATTTGAAAATGTAGGTGGGAGATGGATTATATCTAGGAGGAGGTACTCGAATCTCTTCCTTAGGAGTAAAAGCTTCTGACAAATTTTGTAGCAAATTAGTATTTCTACTGGAATTCGAGCCAGATATTTCAGAGTTTTAGATCTAAGTAATTAGTTTGCATATCAATTATGAAAGATAAAATTGATCATTTCAAAAGATATTTATATTCGAATCTAATATGTATAGTGGACATATTTTAAAAATTAAAAAATAAGAAATTAAATTATATCTTAGTTCAAAAGACAGAATCTCAGCTGAAGATTTATGTCTTTTTTTGAGGATTAATGTTAATTCGCTGTTTATTATGATTAAGAAAATAACTTTAAAGCTCAAGCAATATGTTCAAAATTGAGAAACATTTAGCAATTATGCTAATTTGTAATGAAAAAGAAAGAAATGGCTAGAAGCCAAATGTGATAAACAAAATAATTGTATTAATATACAGAGACGAGGAGTAGGTAGAATTAAAGTATGTTCTCCTTTCAACTCTCAATAGTCTTATGAATATATTTCATCTATGTACATTTGTTTTGCCTTTTTAAGGTATTTTATTAGCATAACATGGCAAATTTTAATTTATTACAAATATGACTTCTTTTCATTTATCTTTTTTTTTAAATGAATTTATTTATTTCAGGATATTATGGGGTACAAACATTTTGGTTACATGATGACTTTGTCACACCCAAACCATGATTTGAGGCGTGACTTTTCCTCCCTACCACGCTCGCCGCATCCATTAGTTGTGAGTTTACCCACCCCCAATCCCCCAATCCCTGAAGAATACTACTACCATGTGAGCACCATAGTGTTGATCAGATAGTGCCAATTTGATGGCGAGTCCACGTACAGCTTATTCCCCCATTCTTGTGATACCTCACTTCAGAGGATGGGCTCAAGCTCTACCTAGGAAAATATAAGAGGTGCTAGATTCTCCAGCAATAGCACTATTGGGCATCTAACCAAAAGAACAAAAGACATTCTGTAATAAAGATTTATGTCTTTAACTTTTATTAGTGAGGGAGGAAGCAGACACTACTTTCACTGGTTTTATACCTTGCACACAAAAAAAAAAAGTTAAGTAGGAAGCACTCTTCTAGCTTACCTACCAGTCATAAACTGAAATCAAGGTCTTTTGGCTTGTGTTTTTTATACACGAGGGAATTTGAAGAGCTGCTGAGTTTTGAATCAAGTTTGTGTAGAAAATTCATCAAGATCCTAGTTATTTCAATGCTTATTAATGATCTACAATGGATCAGTTCAACTCAAAGTCATGGTAAACGCTGTTTGGCCTCCATCTGTGCTGAGTCTTGGTGTTGAACAAAACCCTTGAAATAAGGGCAGACAGTGATGCAGAGCCACAGGTAAAGAGCCTTTTAGAAACCCCTTTGCCCTGCCACGTTGCATTCCACATCTGTCTGCATTTTAGCCAGCACTGCATCTATTCTAACTAATTGGTTTTTAAAATGATAAAGTAGGACAACAGCTAACAATAAGAAGGCGCTGGACTGCGGACACTTCTGCTTGCAGAGAACGGAAGACTAACCAAGCGGATCGATATTATAGTCTCAAGTGCAATACACCTGGACAGTGTAATGCTGCTAACTGGTCTGTAGAAATATCATTCTAAGTGCTACGTGATAGAAATAATATGTCCACCATCAATTATGAGTTGGAATTCACACTGTGCAGGGTGCTATTCAAAGTCACAGTATCTCTATTCTTACACAACTGTAAATCATGATTTTATTTCGGAATAAGGACTCTGCTTTTGTGCTCCTTTGGAAAGAATCTGACACAATGTTAAAGTGATCATTTACTAAATACTTCTTTCTACACCTGCACAGAGGGAGTGGGTGATAAGTGCTGTTGTCTGACTTGATAATGGTGATGCCCGGCACAGTGGAGAGACGATTAATGAATGTTCTTTGATGATGAGATAAGCAATACAAACATGGATTTCTCTTCTTGTCAGTTTTTCTCGAATAGTTCTGACCAAAGCAACATGTCCTCCAGCCACAGAAGGAAGTTAAGACACTAAAATATTTCTTATTGCTATTAATTTCATCTTAATAATAGACATTTATACATTGTTTATTATATGCCATGCCCTGTTTAAGTGCTATGTATTATACATGCTAATTTGTTTCATACTCAAGTCCGCCCTAATAATAATGATGATGATGACAATAAGGTACTATTATGATTCCTGTTTTTATAGCTGAAAAACAGAAAGCACAGAGAGGGGAGTATCTTGTCGAAGATCACAGAGCTAGTAGGTGTCAGAGTCGGGATTTGAACCTAAATATCCCAGTGTCTGAATGTGTATACTTAACCACCTCACTCTACCATTTAGTGTTTCTCTAACATGCTAGACTCAGAAATGGCTTTACACTATATAGCCAGAGATAATTAACTCTATGGAAACCTATCTCTAAGTTAGTTAATTTAAACTCCCACTATACCTAGCCTCCACTTACGGTAAAGATTATTCTATCCCAAAATGCCTTTTCTCCTCACCTCCAACGTTCTCCATTGTATTGGCACTGCCAATCACACTTTTTAAATAGAGGAGATATATTCCCAGTTGTATTTCTACTGTTCAAAGAATTAACAGGCATCAGTCTCCAATTACAACTGTACAATTTATGCTACATGAGTGAGAACAATGAGTGGATGTAAATTCATCTGGGAATTCCACCATAATGGAGTTCTTTGAGAGCAGATTTCTGCTTAAAGAACACTTTAAGTTTCCCCAGTAAACACATCTTTTCAGAGTGAAGATGATATCCAATTTTATCTAATATTAAATAGATCATAAAAAATTCACCAAGTTTACAAGTTTCATTTGACTATTTTTTTGCTGAAAAAGAATTTGGAAGTGAGGACATCAGTCTTCTATGAGATGGGAAGCATGATGTAGAAATCATTTTCTGTGGGACACAGGGTCAGAGAGAGCTCAGTTTGAACTTTAAACACATCTGAGCCTAAGTTTGCACATCTAGAAAATGGGGTAAATACCTATATTTGACACGTACAAGATCTGGCTGTAATGTTCAAATAATCAATGTCCATTACCATGTATAACATTTAAGTTCGCTTCTTTTTTCCCAGTTTTTTTAAGAATTTTCATTTGTGTCTACTGTACATTATTTTTCAACAAAATGCTAGCTTTCAATTCTTGAGCCTCTTCTCTTCTCTTGACTCATGATTGTAAAATAAGTCTCTATTCAGACAATTCCTAAAGCGCAGTCTCCAGTCTGAAATTCTCCCACGAAATTTGACTCATATATCTGACTATCTACTTGACTTCTCTACTGAAATATCTAAAAAACATCTCAAATTTAACTTCTCCAATACTATAGCTCTGATTTGAACACTCAAAACTGGCTCATCCTATAATCTTTCTTGTCACAATAGATGGCATCTTCTACCTCCCAATTGCTTAGTCCTAAAACTTTGGAGCTATCCATGAGTCTTCTTTCTCTCAACCTCACATCTTGTCAACAGCAAATTCTATCTATTCTGTGCTTGTTTAAGAAATATTTGCCTGATTGAAGGCCATGAAGATATTCTCCTATTTTTTCTTATAAAACCTTTACTGTCTAATCTTTCATTTTTAGATCTGGAATTTTGTGTGTATGTATTGTAAGGTAGAACCAAAATATATTTCCTACACTGATTTTGAACTCACCCAGAACCATTTATTGAATGGACCATACTTTCCCCATTGTCATTTTTGTCATAAATCTAGATTCTCTACTCTTTTCCATTGGTTTATTTGGTCATTGGCCTACATCATGAAATATTAATTACTGTATCTTTATAACTGGTATTTATATTTGAAAATCTAAATCCTCCAGGTATATTATTTAAGATTTCCTTGGCTGTTCTTGACCCTTTGCATTTTCATAGTAATTACAAAATTAGCTTGTTAATTTACATACACAGACAGACACACACACACAGATACACACACACACACATACACACACACACACACACCCTTCTAGGATGTAGATTGAGGTGGTATGGAATTTACAGATCAGTTTGGAGAGAAATGACAAAAATGGACATAAGATTTAAGAGTCATTTAACAAAAGAGTATATCCAAATGACCAATAAATATACCAAAACTTTAATATTCATCAGAGAAATTCAAATTAAAATCACCGTACGAAGCTACTACGTATTTACCAAATGTCTAAAATGAAAAACACAGATAATAGCAAATGTTGGTAAGAATGTAGAACAATTGGAATGCTCAGAAAATAGTTTGGAAAATCATTTGGCAATATCTATTAGAAATGCATGTCCTATGACCCAGCAATTTCACATCTAAAACATACCCAACAGAAATATATATTGTATTAATATTGATATATATGTTCACCAAATATGTGTGTATTTGGTGAACACACACATACATAAACATACATAACTGAATGAGAATCAACAATAGAATGGATAAATACATTGTGGCATAGTCACACAATGAAATTCCATACAGCAATGGGAATTAACAAACTGTGTCTATACCTAGTAAGCAAAATAAGTCAGATCTAATAATGCATTTTGCATGATTCCATTTGTATAAGTCTCAAAACCAGGCAAAATTAATTCATGGCGTTAGAAGTCAACATAGCAATTACTCTTGGGGCTGAGTCATTAGAAGAGGCACAGGATGGCTCTGAGATGCTGGTAATGTTCTGTGTGTTATCTGTGTACTAATTAGAGCAGTGTATTTAGTTTGTGTAAATTTTTGATCTTTGTATTTAAGAATTTTGCATTTGTCTATATGTAGGTTATTCTGCAACAAATAGTTTTTAAAAACTGATGAAGATATGTCAAAAGAACATAGATGTCAGCTTGAAAGGGCTTCTACTGATCAAGTCTAGAATAATTTGAACATCAAAATTAATAATAACAGCATTGTATTATAACACATTGCATCATAAAACAGAATCCTTGAGTCCATATTGACATAACAAACAGATACATGATAGTTCTTCTTCATGGCAAAATGCCAATAAATTAACACAGAAAATTGATAGATTTATTTATTTATTTTTTTGAGACAGAGTCTTGCTCTGTTGCCCTAGTTAGAATGCCCTGGCGTCAGCCTAGCTCACAGCAACCTCGAACTCCTGAGCTCGAGCGATCCTTCTGCCTCTGCCTCCCGAGTAGCTGGGACTACATGCCTGGCTAATTTTTTCTATTTTTAGTAGAGATGGGGATCTCACTCTTGCTGGGGCTGATCTCGAACTCCTGATCTCAAGCGATCCTCCCACCTTGGCTAGGATTACAGGTGTGAGCCACCATGCCCGGCCCAAAATTTATGGATTTTAAACCTTGTCTTTTTGTCATCACCATACTAATGTCTGATTTAGGCAAGAATGATCAAGGGATGCTAAAACTATTAGCAGAAAGTTTGTTAGAGAACTGAAATTACTAATTACAAGGGGAAAAAAATCCTTCACAATGAAGAAATCTCATAGACCCTTGTTTAATCAAAAATAACAAAATCTTAATGGGGCAGACATTATGTGCCTCCTGATTCACATGGTGAGGAGGACATGATATTACTTTTGTGATATCCTAGCTATAAAAAAAAAACAAAGGGGTGGAGGAAGGAAGGAAGATCTGACTCCAATTATAAGGGAATGATTAAACTCAAATTGAGAGAAATTTGCATTCTATAAAACTACTTGTAATACTCTTCAAAATATCAATGTCATAAAAGACAGAGGCTGAGGAACAACTGTTCAGGTTAAAAGAGACTATAGGAACATGATGATAACACAGGAGCCTGGATTGGATCTTGGATGAGGAAGGAAAAATGTTCTTAAGCACATTGTTAAGACAATTAGATATTTGTGGACTTTTGTTACATAATATGTTTACGTCAATGTTAAATTTCCTGAATTTGATTTTGTATTAAACATATGTACAAACAATAGTTTTTTGAGAAATACATTCTAAATTACTAAGTAGTAAAAGGTCATGATGCATACAATTAACTATCAAAGGCTAAGCAAAAATAACTCTCATATATAATACATATAGTTAATATAGAAAGAGGTAAAGTAAATATGGAAAAATGTTAACAGTTAGTGAATCCAGATGAAAAGTATAGAGGTGTTCATTGGAATATTCTGACAACTCTTCTGCAGATTTGAAGAATGTAAACAAAAGAAAAAGAAGAAAAAAGAAAAAGAAAACCAATCTGTAGTTTTGGTGTATGATTACAAATTATGTAAGTGTCTGGCACAACATATGGCACATAATGAGCAGGATAATGATTTGATGATGATAATGGTGTTGGTGATGGTGATGGTACCAGTGATAAAGATAATACTATATTGAGCCTAGCCAATTTGCTTTGCAGAGCATCTGTATGGGCTACATAATTTGCTAGATGCTGTTGTAGGGTATGTAAAATAGACATCTTTCTACCCTAGTAGAATTTGCTGCTAACTTGAACAAAGCTTCATAAGATTATTTAATATAAGCTAGTGAGTTTTGAGTGGCACTTTAGTAGAACAGAATTTGAAGGAAGATTTTGCAGAGGAAAACAAGAATGATCTCCAATAACTTTTTCTTTAAATCACAGTATCTTTATGGCTCATGCAAATATTTGTAGGCTTAAAATAAATTTAAACACTAATCTTAAGGAATATTTGTCCCTTTTGAGTTTTAATGTATCTTTATGAATGTATTTATCCAGTTAATATCAGAATAAAAATACATAATAAGTACTAGAGATAGTTTAGAGAAATCAAGCCATTTCCAGAAGATAGCTAAATAAGTTGTTATTTGTATATTCAAGCAGAAAATGGAGAAGTAAAATTTAATGCTAACTTTAGTTGATGTACTATGTTGTATAATTACATTGCATTTTTTTAGCTATTTTGAATTAAAATAGTTATGTCAATTATTTTTAAACCATGAAACAACAATGACCATAAATGTTATTTCTTCAAAAATCAGATTGCTCCAGTAGTTTTTATTACATGGAATCTCTGAATACATTGTCTTAAACACTTTTTATGTTTTGTTTATAAAGTTCATAAAATAATTTAAATAAAAAAGATAAACAGAATAAAAAGCTTGAAAGGCTGATGGAGCTGTGATTCTTGATCTATTAAATCTACATTCTATATTTGAAAAAAATAATTTATGGCAATTTCTTTGTATGGAAGAAAAATTTTATAATGTTTAGATCTATTAGGGAGAAGAATGATTTCCTAGGATTTGAAGCTATAAGAATAATGGAAAAGAAATATATCATTCTTCCATCTTTCATCATGTGCAAAGTCAAGTTTTAAAATGGCAAGATATTCTACCTAAAGCCATTAAAGATATCTCCAAACCTTGCACCAGCTCCAGATATATTACCTATTACATACTGAGTTTACCAAAAAAAAAGTAAAGAGAGAGTCATCCTTTTACTAGAATTAGGTGACTGGGTAGCTGTCTTCATTGGTGATTTAAGTATAATTCTAACAGAACTAGATAGAGAAAGTATCTTTGGAGAGAAAGTAGCTTGGAGTCTTTTTTGGTGATATAATTCTATGATAACTTCCAATATTTGAAAAGTAAGCATATTCTTTATGCAATGACCAGAATTAGTAGCTGAAAGGAATTTTAAAAATCTAATTCAGGAATCAGCAAACTACTGCCCACTGCCTGTTTTGGCAAATAAAATTTTATTGCAACACAGCCATTCTCATGTTTATGCCCTCCTTTGTCCCTGGCTGATTTGCTCTACAATGGCAGAGTTGAGTAGCTGCAGATCAGACCGCATGGTCCACAAAGCAAAAATATTACCATCTAGCCCTTTACAGAAAGAGCTGTCGACCTCTGATCTAGTTTATCCACTTCATTTTACAGATGAAGAAGTTGAACCCCCCAAAATTAAGTAACTTGCCTGTGGTCACATAGACAGTAAGAAATAGACTAAGACACACACAGGTCTTCTGCTTTCAGATTCAGTAAAGGTCTCATTATGTCATCCTGCCACTTATGATATAAAATAATGTGTTTGATGTTCTCTAGTGTTATTGACATGATGAAATAATCCCTTCGTAAGTTGAATTCTTCCATACAGGTAATAGTACTCCTTTGTCAGCCTTCTTCTCTTCCTTTGAAATTAAGGGACATTTTTCAAACAACTGACACAGCACCCAAACTTTTTGGTCCTTAAGTTTTCAGTGTTTCTACACAAGGAAAACCATGTGACTGGAACAGATGATACGTATTATTGGATTTCCACTGTCAATAAAATTTTCATTTTCCCTGATCAACTCCATTATTTTTCTGCCCACTAATGCTATGCAAGTAGTACACCATGTGAGGACACCACTAAGTATAATGCCTGCCAGAATCTTCAGGAAGTGGACAGATGGTTTGTTCCTCATTGATTTGAGATAGAGATAAACGCAGTTTTGGGATTAGGGGTGAGGGGGTTTCAGGCAAGACATCTTGGGTGAAATTTATACTGATGTTTTACTCCGCACCCCTGCATGTACTATATATGAGAGTTAATGCACCATACAAAATGTTGTAAGATCTTTTCACTTCAAAAAAGCATGAGATGGGAATGGTCACTGTCTTGATTATGCTGATGGTTTTACAGGTGTATTCACATGACAAAACTTACTAAATTTTACACTTTCCATACATACAGTTTATTGTGTGTCCATAACACCTCAACTGAAAAAAAAGAAGAAATAGAAAACAAAAATAATGGGATTAATGCTTTTTTAGCAAGAGAAGCAAAGGAAATATAAACTAACCAACTAACCATTTCAGGCACATTTTTGTACTGAGGTCAAGCTTGTTTGTGACAAATCACTGTTAAGAAACACGCACTGGGAAGAAAAAGTATAAATTTTCCTGTTGGATTAAATCTTTGTTTATTCTTGTAGCTTAAGTAAAAATAAAGAAAGTGACCTTTATTTCATATTTTGTGGTGATAAATATTTTGAGGCATATGATGCAAGAAAAAATTATTAAAACAAATACAGTTGATATCCAATATTTGGTAATCATCTGAAATTGTCATACTAATGATCTAGTTTCACAAAGAAAATTTCAGTTTCAAAAAGTACTCGTGAAGACAAATTGTGCATTAATGCAAAAATGAAATATGAAAAGTATAGCACAATAAATAATAAAGAATAACAATACAGCATGGTCCTAGAGTATATTTTTCCAAGTTTGAAGTTTAATGAAATTGTTTCTTTCAATGGTCAGGTATGGTGGCTCACACCTATAATCCCAGCTACTCAGAAGGCTAAGGCAGGCTTGAGACCAGGAGTTTGAGGTTGCAGTGAGCTATGATGATGCCACTGCACTCTAGCCCAGACAACAGAGGAAGACCCTGTCTCAAAAAAAAAAAAAAAAAAAAAGGAAAAGAAAAATAAACTATTTCTTTCAAGAACCTAAGTTCTGCTTTAATTAAGATATCAAAGAAATCAGACTTATAATAGTTTTTTAGCATCACGAAAGTCCTAGAATTGATGTTCTTTATGTTTCTAAAAAAAGGCAGCATCTCCTGGGGATGAAAATAACATTTGCTTAGTTAGGCTGTATGTTGTATGTCTAGTGAAAATACTCAGTTTGTTGGTAATATCCTAATTTGCCAGCTTCTTTCTTCTTATACTTGCTCTTGGGAGATTAGTGTTGACTTCCGAGAACAAGCTCGAGCTGCTCTTAGAATCATCTTTTACAACCCACAATAGCTGTCTAGTAAAATAGTAAGACCCCAAGAGATTTTATGAAATGTAATTCTTCAATATGCACAGTAAATGAAAAGAATAATTTATATTTTATACAACTCTAATTATCATATGGTAAAAGGAAAAAGGAAGATCATGTCAGTGAAGTTACAAATTATATATAAGGCCCAACCAAAGCCAGCACTTTCATTCAAGATAAGTTTATGGCTCATTAACTTTGTTGTGTGTAACATGAATTACGTGATCTTACTGCTCGTGCATTTTAAACTGTGGATACACTGATTATTATATATTTCAAAAAACTAGTTTGTAAAATTATAACATAAATAATTCAATGTATTTTGTGATAGATATTAACTAGAATTAGTTTCTTCTCAGCTATATGAAGAGCTAAGAAAAAAATGCTTAAGCAGAAGTGATTGAAATGATATTGTAATTCTAAAAATCAAACAATTGTTATTTTACATATTCAATAATTACAGCAATTGGGAAGCAATATGTATTCCATTTTTTCTTCTTTTCTGTTTTAAAATCTGGAATAACAAATATATGTATACATTCAAGAAGAAATTTTAAACTCTTCTCATGTCAGCTATTACCCTAAAATTTGACATGATGAAACTTTTTGATTAAAAAAAAAGATCGAATAATTCTCCACTCTTGAAATGTACACGTGAATCAACAATAGATTGTCATGAGATATCATTAAGTCTTTAAACAACCATGACTGGGATTGTGTTGGGGGGCTAAGAAGTTTCATTTGCTTCATGTATTATAAAATAAATAGTATAATATCGTAAATTGTACAGAAGATCATAGAAAGCACAAATTTCTCTCTGCCCTTCTCCATCCAATCTTCCTCTCCAGAAGTAACCATAGTTAACGATTTTTTGTATATTTTTCGGGTTATTTTCTACACATGTACATATGGGTTTTGAGGTGTCAAGCCCTATAGAGTAAGTGATAGCCAGGGATCAAAATGGAATATTGTAGATGAACAGAAAGCAGTATTCAATTCAATAAAGCACATTTATTAGACACTTCCTGTGTGCTAACCACTGTGAAACATCTTACAGAAGGTATAGGAGGGTACAAGGATGGAGAAATCAGCTTGGCTCTTTCTTCAATCACTGTGCGTTTCCGACAGGTACAAAGGTCACTATTGTAAAACAAATCAAGAGTGTTATGCAGTGTTATGTGTTAGGGGAGAAAAAAGAGAGAAGGATTGATTCTACCTTAATGAATTTTTTTTATCTCATCGTATAGTCATGGAAACCTGACACCGCATCACATACTTAGAGGAGGGAAGTAGCCTGGCACAGCTCACGTTCAGAGTGTGAGAATGGGTGTGGCAATTAATAAGGTTAAAAAAATCAGTGGGGACACATTTTAGATTTTATACAGTAGACAAAGTGGTGACATTAATGGTTATTTTAAAAGAGGATACCAACATCAAATGTATACTTTACAAAAATATATCGAGTAGAAAGGAGAATGGATCAGAGATAGAAAAGATTAAGAAGAATCAAGCAGGCACTTATTGCGACCCTCCAGGCAAGGGCTGTAGTGAGACTGAACTGAGCGACATTTCAAAGAAGCAGGACTGATACGAATATGCGATGTGAACGCTGGAATTTAGGGTATGAAGCAGAAGGATGCTTCAGGAAGCTGCAATATTTCTTGCTTGAGCGATCGGGTGGATGTTGATGTTATTAATTGAGAAAGACAATAGAGAAGAGGTAGCCGATGCTGAGCCGGAATAATAATAAATTTGGCTTTAAAAATACTAAATTTGAATTGTCCGTGGGGGCCTTACAAGAATCATCCCAGAAACAATGTATGAGACATTTGAGTTCATTGAATGGGTAGAACTCAGAGCCATAAATTTAAAGATCGTTTGCATATGGGTGATATCACCCAGTGAGATGTTTTAAATTAAAAAAAAAAAAGGTGTAAGAAGGAAACGTGTCCTCTTGTCCCAAAATGCTGAAGAGGAAGGAAGGAAAAAAGGGACACAGAGGGAGAGCCCCAAATCAAGGAAGAGAAGTAGCAAACAGGAGCAAACGCCCAGGCCTCCCGCCGCCCACACCGGCTCAGCATCACTTCTGCTCTTCTTGGTCCAAAGCCAAGCCTTCTCCTGCGGTGACTGGTCCTTCTGGACCCCTTCTCTGTCCCCAGCAGCCCCTCCTCCACTCACGTTCTCCTCTTTCAGACACACTAAGAATAGATTTTAGCTGGTTTCTCTTTCGCCCTCCCGTCCCTAAGAATTAGAATTTATTTTGAGTGTAAAAGAGTAGTTTTACTACTAAATGCTACATGAATAGAGGAAGGGATTTTTAAAAATACAAACAATAAGGCAGTTATAAGAAATGTAATCTTAAACGTTTTTACCTTACTATTCATAAGCTTCTTTGAAATACAAGGAGAATTAAATGGGTGGCTCTTAGCTACCTTCACTGATTCAATTCTTATGTTTTCCTTCTTTTGTATCAGCCTTTTCTAAAACTTCAATTATCTTTTTATTTTAGAGGCGGTTTCCCTGAAGCTTTCCCAAGTTCTCTAACCAAATTCTTCCCTGGCCGTCACACAGGGAAGTCCCTAAATAGTCTCAATGTAGGGCAATTGGGCCCACCTATAAGGTTCATTTAAATCTCAGAGATTATCACATAATCAATGTTTTGTTGCTTAATGTAGGAAAATGTCTTGTGTTATTCTTGACATAAATCAGGGTAGCAGACACAAAGTATCAAATGAAGTATCAGATATTTTTCTTTTATCTATGTTTCATTTCAGTGTCAACAACAATAAACTTTTACTGACTGCCTTCTGGGCAGAACACTGGAAAATAAAAGGAAGTTCTTATGTTTTTTGTTCTCAAAAAGCTTACTAAAGAATAGTTATGTAAACACTAGAAGAGAAGAGATAACCTAAGCAGGGCGAATTCTCTACATAACAGTGTATCATATCCCAAATGAGACATCACAAAACTATACAGAAAGGGAGGGATATTTAATAAATATTATTGAATAACTGTTTTGCAATTTGAAAGAAGAAGGATCACTCTAAATCCGTACCTCACATCACAAACTAAAATAACTCTATTTAAAAATGTTTTCCGGATAGACAAAAATAGACTATATTATTTTCTAAATCTCAGAGAT
>NW_012145301.1:3422572-3424884 GCF_000956105.1 Propithecus coquereli
ACAATTGTTTTATATGTGTTACTTAATCTTTTCCACAGCATATAATTTTTACTTCTAAATTGCTTTAAAATACAAAAAAAGATTTAGAAAACTGTTATATGCAAAGAGAGGAACATCAAATAAAAAAAGTGAGTCCCTGTCTTCACATTGGTGGTGTACAAAAAATTTAAAAAATCAGAAATAAAGTGTGTTCTGATACTGAGGTAGCCAGATTAATCCCCATATAAAATAAGATCGAGGAGAGGAGACACACATGAAGAAATTCAAGCGCTATTCTCTTTGAAAAAGTTCTACTTGAATGTTGGGGTTTATCACTTTGTTCTAAATTATTAGAACCATCTTTAGAAGATGGTTTCCTTGCCTACTTGTCAAAATACCAGCACAAGGAGTTTGGATTTAGTTGGGAATGATTGCTTATTCTAAAGTCCTATCAAGAAATGATTATTACGGAGAAACCAGGAGCTTCCTTAAACAGTGAGAAAGGGGCACAGGTTCAACCCCAGCAATTTCTGGGCTCTAAACAAGGATGGGTCATTATGTGATCATCTTATACCTTTTGATATGCACAAGTAACATATAGCTATGCAGTTACTGGCAAATAAAACAAAATACTCCAGCTGTCTCTCCTACAATGAGATCAAAGAACCACTCTCAACTTACTTTCCAAACTTTCTTTGGAACTGTCTTCCTCCAAGACTAAATGAGTGATGTTTAATATGCACCATTTAGTTTTGCTATATTATTAAGAATCCCTTGAATAGGGTGAATGGAAAGGAATGTTAATCTACTTCAATCTAGGAAAAAAAATCCTCATATCCATAAAATGAAATTAATGATTTCCAGAAGCAAATAATTTCAGTGTGATGATGTTCTTTGAAGAAGAATTAAGGTGCTCTCAGGTGCCCTGCTTGGATATTTGGCCTAATGGGACAGATCAATCAAAGGGATAATGGCTAAATGGATATTTTTGTTGTTCTATATTTAATGAATAAGAGATCCTTGTATTCATTAAAATTAGAAAAAAGATAAATAATGAATCACCTCAAATTACAGAATTTCCATATTTCTTAAAAAACTGACAGTGTGTCTGCCAATAATAGCCCCATATAATATTTATGAAAGGCTGGCTTTTTGTAATGAGAAATTCAACAATTACCATGGTAATAACTTGGGAGGCAAGGATGAAATATATGTTAATAAAATGAGTCTCAAGTAGAGACAGTGTGTGCAACTCATGGGCCCACAAATGCTTCCCAGGTCTGCAGGATGAGGTGTATGTTCCTCCATAATTGTTCAAGCGAATAGGACACTTACCTTATGTAAAGCAATTCTTATTGTCTTTTCTTGTACATTTCTCACAATATCATATTAATAATTTTTCAGACTTCAAGTTTCCATTCTTCCCTGACCAGCTCCTCGTCACTGCTTTACTTTCTCTTTACTGCCTTAGACTTCACCCACAGTTTTCTCTGAGGAACTTTCCTCCTATTAAATTCTCTAAGCTATTTTTCCATGATTTTCTTTCTTCTCCTCCCTCTTCCTTTGAACTGTTAGGATACAGAAATTCTTCACACAAATGATTTCTAATACAACTGAGTAAGAAATCACCTTCTTAAAAAAGTTCTGGAAACATCTTTAGTCTGCTCTTCAATAATCTTCTTTTTCATATCATTCTGTTCTTGCTTTCTTTGGAAACTTTGAGCCTGAATGCAAACTAGAACAGTACAAAACTCAAGTCCTGATGATGGAATTAAAGCTTGTATTTTGGTTCAATTAGCTACTAATACCTTTAGGATTATGACCTTTAGCCTACATCTATTGGCACAGGTTAAATTATAAATCTAAACGCAAAAATATTAACCAAAAACTCTTTTAGTCGTAGAGATTTGAGATGTTATGACTTGAAATAAATTATGAAGACATTATTTTTGGAATATACATGTAAGTTAACTGGGCATAGACTTTTATTAAGAAATATTCTTGATTAAATTAACTGTCTTTCACGTCTGTAAAAAAAAAAATCAGTCTTCTATCTGTATTATATGAGACAAAAACATGATGAAATACCAAAAAAAGAAAATAAAACAAAAGAATACAAAACAAAAAAACTGAGCCGGCCAGATTCTAATCTATTTGCCCCTCTCCAAACCTGTTACAGCTTGTACATGAAACAGAACATAGCAATCTAAACTGGATCGATCATGAGTTCTTCAGTGAGAAAGTGAAAGCATGTTTTGTTGTTTTTGTTAGAACAATAAAAACAAAAAAGGGGGTAAAAGAAAGATCATCAAGTATGTGCTCACATCCTTAAT
>NW_012145301.1:3425372-3426202 GCF_000956105.1 Propithecus coquereli
ACCATGAAAGATGATATTTATCAGTATAACAAAGTTTATTATATTAACTCTTACAAAGTCATTTTAATTCTATACAATAGAATAATTTTTAAAGTACAACTAAATAATTTTATATTGAATATTAAAATATACATATCACAGGGTTTTTTTATACGTATATTATGTATATAAAAACATGCAGGCCGGGAGTGGTGGCTCATGCCTGTAATCTTACTACTCTGGGAGGCGGACGTGGGAAGATTTCTTGAGCTCAGGAGTTAAATACCAGCCTGAGCAAAAGCGAGACTCTGTCTCTACTAAAAATAGAAAACTTAGCTGGGCATGGTGGCATACACCTATAGTCTCAGCTACTTGGGAGTCTGAGGCAGGAGGATCGCTTTTGAGCTCAGGAGTTTGAGGTTGCAGTGAGCTATGGTGACGCCACTGCACTCCAGCCTGAGCAAAAGAGCGAGACTCTGTCTCAAAAACAAAAACGAACGGAAAAAACCATGCAGTTAGGGGAAGGGAGAGAAATTTCTAGTTAAACATCATCTTGAGAAATTCTTGCCTATGTCGAAAAATCCTTAGTTCATCTGGCATATAGCGATACATACATGTATACACACAGAGTACTATGTATACATTTACTCTGCATTCATTTAACATCAAAACAAAATAAATTATCTTTTTTCCTCTCTAAGTAAAAGCTATGAATAACAGTTCTCCATATAGAATCCATTTACTGATGAAGGGAGCAAGCTAAAACCCCTTGTCTATTTGTTAGAATTCAAAGGGCTTCCCTTTAGCTAATCTGTTTGGCCAATCTGTGTGTACATATATTAATAGATATA
>NW_012145301.1:3426252-3429255 GCF_000956105.1 Propithecus coquereli
CCCCATGAATTTAGTTATGTGTTATTATGTATTAGGTAGCACTGATACTTATATTTATGGCATTTATTAGAAACTGGTGACATAAATGTTAAGGAAGAGGAAAGAAGAAAAAAGAGAGAAGAAGAAAGAGAGAAACAAGGAAAGAAAGAAAGAAAGGAAGGAAGGAAGGAAGGAAGGAAGGAAAGAAAAGAGAGAGAGGAGGAGGAGGAAGTAAGGGAAAGAGAAAACAGAGAAGAAGGAAGAAAGGAAAAGAAAACTGAGGGAAAGGAAATAATTTGCCAAAAAGAAGTGTTCTTGAAACTAATATAGCAAGGACATTGGCTCTTGCATTATTTTAAACTTAGTATTATCTTTTCTAGTTTTCTTTACATCTGTGCATGTTCAATTGTAAACATCCATCGAATTCCATTTCCCTGCATTATCAAAGAATTGGAAACATATTTTATCATGGATCTCGCTTTTCTTTTGCTCAGTGAAAACTCTGAGGTTAAACTCACAGAAGAATCTTTGAAAATATGAAAGAATATGTTTACTTATCACATATTTAACTAAGAGAATAGCATTTACTATTTTCCGAGTTGAAAAGAATAATGTCTTGGTCACTTAGGCGTCTCTTGTTTTCGAAGTACTTTTCAAGTAACTTGTGCAGAGTGGGGTAAAAAAAGAAATGTATTCGAGTCAGATGTCTAACTGTGTGATTCAGGTGTAGACCTAAAAATCCACAGGGCTTTTCATCAACATCTCATTTCACAGGATGCCACACTAAACCACATTCATGGACACTGTCCATTTTCTTCCTCAATCTCCATGATATGGTATAGCTGTCTTGCCTTCTATCAAGCTAGATGCTTCACAGAAATATCAGCCCCACAAGGCACTGCACATAAAATCAAATCTAAATCCACCTCCTTAACTTGGCCTTCCTGATTGAGTATGGTGAGTGAGGAAGTAAGGTTGTCACACGCCCTTCCTCCCCTCTTACCTCCTCGGCCCACCTGACTCTCACGTAGCATTGCAAGTGCAGCCCAAAGACTACTTCCCTAAGACTTCCCCAAACCCTCTGACCAAGTCAGAAGCCTCTACCCCAGCCTCTCATCCACCTAGAGATTGTTTTTATCGTAACTCTACTCCAAGGTTTACATTTTGTTTATTTATTTGTTTAATTATTTGCATATCTTTGTTTCTCCTGGCTAGATGCATGTTCAGTGAGGACAGGATCCCAGAATGCGGAACAGTGAGGGACACACAGAGGCCATCTAATACACTGTGTTGAATTGTGTTTGTGGGAGGATTAAATTGTCTCCCTCACTTGACAGTTAATTCCAAGGGGTCATGGAAACCTGTTAGTTGATTGTTTTAGGTGGGGCCTACACGGTGCATGGCAAGATGGCTGTGGTTCAATTCATATTCAATGAATGAATATCTACTCCTGAGCATGCCCTCATCGTGCCTACGAGAACACTCTTGAGACATTTCTTCCTCCCCAGCCTTCTCTCTCCTACATCTCTGGGCAGGCAAACTGAGGAGGGTGTGCATTTGACTTCCACAGTGAAGACTGTTCTCCCTGAAGACATTCATTTGGCACATTTTGTCCTTTCTAAATTCAAAAAGTAGGGGAGAGAACTGAAGCTAAATCCAGATGCAAAGGGAGATAGTGAGAACCCTGACAGATTAATCGTGGTACCTCTTCAAATATTTTTATTATTAAAGCAAAATGCCATACCAGTGAAAGGCTTTTGATATTATTCCTTTAAGAAATCCATGTTGCCAAAGAAATTTACTTGCAAAAAGCCTCTTTCACTTCTGAGTAGAATGCTTGCCAGGTTCGTATTTTTAAATTTAGAAACCGGTCTCAGATTTTTTTTTCCCCTGAATTTCATTAAGATTCAGTTATATAAACTCTGCTCTGTATCAGCTGGTGGGAGAAGACACTAATCCTACAAGGGTTGCTTATCAGGTCCAAGGGAAAAAAATATTTTAAAGGAAATACAAGTCTTACTCTTTCTTAAATAGAAATTTGACTATTTTATATTACGTTTTCACATAACATGTCATTTGGTGCCCCTGGGCTCTTTTGTAAAATAGAAGCCTATAGTAGTAAATGTCATGATAAAATGAAATCAGGGATTATGAAAGTTGTGAAACTTTCATTAAATATAAAATCCTATATTCACTACCTTGGAATGAGTGACTTTAATACTTCTTTTCAAACTTTGTTGTCAATATCAGCTATGTCCCCAAATTAACAAACTGTACTGAGCATTTAAGGCATTGACTTTTAATAAAATAAATACAGTCAACTTATATTTTAAATATATTACTATCTGTACCCAAATATAAAATGATCTTAAATGTAAGATAATACCCCGTGTTATCCCAAAATGTTCTTGATTACCTTGCAATATAGGCATATACATGAAATTGTCAAATGTCAACTTACAACATTAATTATTTTAGTCACCCAGACATTTAAAATTACATGCCCTGGTACAGTGTTGTCCGGTAGAACCTTCTGCAATGATCGAAGTGCTCTACATCTGCTTTGTATACTATGGAAGCCACTGGCCACATATGGCTAGTGGGCACTTGAAATGCCGCTGGTGCAACTGAAGAACTGAATTTCTAAATCTGTTTAATTTTAATTAATTTAAATTTAAATTGTTTCCTGTGGCTAGTGGCTACCAAACTGGGCAACATGTCTCTAGAAAATTAAAGATTCTTTTAGAAACATTGCTCTTTTCTACTCTCATTCAAATTCTTCACATGCATCTTTGATAACACTATTTCCATCACCATAACAATTGTTTTATATGTGTTACTTAATCTTTTCCACAGCATATAATTTTTACTTCTAAATTGCTTTAAAATACAAAAAAAGATTTAGAAAACTGTTATATGCAAAGAGAGGAACATCAAATAAAAAAAGTGAGTCCCTGTCTTCACATTGGTGGTGTACAAAAAATTTAAAAAATCAGAAATAAAGTGTGTTCTGATACTGAGGTA
>NW_012145301.1:3429305-3430745 GCF_000956105.1 Propithecus coquereli
TGTGTGTTCATTTGAAAGACAATATACAAAAGAACAAAAATGTTTGTTAGTATAATAGTATTTTGAAAGAGTGATTATAGTTGAGTATTTTTTCAATTATTCAAATGTTGTTATAGCTTATATGTGATTTTAATGGTAAAAAGAGAACTTCTGATTCTAGCTGAACGGACTCTGAGTCATTGGTTTTCTTTACCCTTTGCTTTCACACTTGATAATTCTTAGGTTCTCTTACTTGTCTTTTAATTTTCTCCAGTATTAATTTATCTAAAATATGCTAAGTTGCCAAGGATAACATATTATTCAGTAATTGCTGTAATAATGCTGCTGATCAAATCACTCCAATCTCAATGGTCTATAATGACAAACATTAATTTGTGTTGGCTCAAAGTTCTGCAGGCCGGCTGGGGCAACTTCGATTCAGAATGCACGTTGCCAGGGCTAGATGCTGGGATTTAGGCTCCAGGTGTGCCCCATTTGGCTCATTTGGGGGCCAAATCTGAATGGAAGTAGCTATTGAAGTGATCTCATCTCATAGATTTCTGCTAAAATTGTATTGGTCGAATGAAGTTATGGAACTAAATTCAACATTAATGGGAAGGAGAAATATACCTCCCTTTATTGTTCTACAAAGTTACATGGCAGAGGGAAGGAGTATAGCATTAACAATAATACTGTCTTAACACAGGTTAATTCTCATCTCTGTAGTTCACAATCTCCATCCATAAATAAAGGATGTTTGGTTATACAATCTCATCAGCAAGTTATTTAACCTATCTAAGCCTCAATTTCCTCAGTAAGTATGGATGATAACAGTATCTATTTCATGGAATGTTGTAGGATTAAATTAGATATGCTTGCAAAGCACTTAACATAACGCTCAACATCTTATCTATTATTAATCTTAAAGTCTCATCCAGCTTTGTAAGGCATCTATGATATTTTTTAGTCTACAGTATTGTATAAATAAAAATACGGGTAAAAGACAAGAAAAATCTCTCTCCATTTTGCTTCAAATTCTCAATCGAGCCTCCAAAGGCCAATGAAGATTCCATTTCAAGCCTCTTTGGTATTTGGAGTATACCCTGAGAGCTTATATACAAATGCTGAGGCTTAACCAGGTCTTCCTTGGTTTTCAGGACGTGAAATATTTGAGACAGTTTTAAGATGACTTGAGTAATGAGTTTGCCCAGTGAGGGAATTGAGAATCTAATTCAGGTTAAGTAAGATTTACAATCCTTACATAGGTTCCAAGTGAACCTCACTAAGAAATTACAGTCCTCAAAGCGATTCAGACAGAATAGAGAGTCTGTGAGAGGTTATTACACCTGGGCCACCAGCTCTGGTCCCCTTGCAAGTAGCATCGCCTGGCCAAAGTACTTGGCCATGGGAAGGTCACTCCTTTGTTATAGTCACATTTTTCTTATCTATTTGCCTTATTTT
>NW_012145301.1:3444770-3446731 GCF_000956105.1 Propithecus coquereli
TGGATCAAATGTGCAAGACATTTGGGGCAGTGGTTTATTTCAGTGAATTGCACTATACAATTATTTGAAATAATTCTAACGCATGATAAAGTAGGCAATAACTAGCACTGGTTATACTTGCTAGCTCAGTGCTGGACACTGATTGAGTGCTTCACAAATACAAATGCCTGACACAGAGAAAAGAGAAAGGAATAAAGAGAAATTTGTTTAAATGGAAAATAGAAGAAGATAGTAAGAAGCAAGGAAGCGATAGATTGGAATCTATCACATATGTGAACAAGACCTCACTAGACAGACTCTTTCAGAATTTAATCATAATGCTAAATTTTCCAAAAATTAGCAAAGTAAAAATTTCAAGTATCTAATAGTGATACAGCTCCTGTCAAATCCTTCACGGGAAACACACGCGCACAGGGAACATAAACTGATGACTTTTTTAATCAATATATATATTCACTTTAACTTAGTCAACTTTTCTTTATTTTTAACAATGTTCAATACGTTTTCTTGAATGCTTATTATATGCCAGGTACGGTTCTTCTAAGTGTTTCATATCCATTATCTCATTTACTGCTGATAGCTGCTCAAGAAAATAGGTAATATCCCTATTTTAGCTATGTGGAAAGCTAAAGCTATGTTCACAGATATTATTAGGCTCCCACTACAGCAAGCAGCTGAGCCAAGATGCACACTTAGTCTGTCAGACTTCAAAGCCTACAGTTTAAAACACTACCCTCTGTATTCTCCTATATATTATTATTCAAGTAATACTGCTGTCACTCATGATTTCATTTAATGTCTTTCGCGTTTGTTTTAAGGTCAGTGGACGAGTATTTCAGGTAGAGGTCCACTTTGCAAAGAGAAGCCACACCAGCATTTTAGCAGCATAGGTTCCAAGGTTATTGGAGGCCAGACAAGGCAAAAAGAGGATGAGAAGATAGGTTACACCCTCAGGTCTGAAAGGAAGGGAATAGAATAGGTTTATCGCAAGCTGCGATCTCAGAAACTAGGCCCAGTAGAGCTGTCACCCAGACCCCGGGAGCACTCAGGGGCCAAGCAAGAGGCCCCACAGATCGGGCTCAGGTATCCCAGGGGCGGTGCTGCCTGGCTGGTGCTGGCGTCTCTGAGCTGGAGAAGAACAATGAGACTGGGAGTGGGGAAGAAAAGGCTGTATCCACACCACTAAACCAAATGCTGCAGCAGGAGCAATGTTCGCTGAGAGAAGCGCCTCCCTTTTCACTTCCTCTGTTCTCACTTCCTCCTGGCTTCCTGTCCCCCTCCGGTGACCCCCATGGGCAGAAGCCAGAAGGCAAAACAATCAACTAGTTCCCATATTTCCCTCCCAGCACCACTGAGCAGATTGTAAAAAGGTAGGTTTGAGCTACACAGTCAATCAGTTTCATTATTTTATAATAAAATGTTATTTTTTATTTTGTTTAATTACTCTTTACTTGATTTATCAAATTTGATTGAATAACCTCTGGGTGTTTTCAAAGACAAATCCACCATTTGCACCATTGAGGATATCCCAATTTCAGACTGCATCTGTTCTTCAAGCAAAATTTTGAACTCCTTTTCTCAGGAGACATAAAAAGCCCCCAGAGAAAAGACTTCCAGATACTGGTCTTAAGGATCACACAAAGAAAAAAGGCTGACTCCCTCCTGAGTTCCCTAGAATGAGTTCCAGAGAGCAACCCGGAGTTTTGAATCAGCATTTTCATGTTCAAGGTCCATCAGATGGATATATACGAAAAGTTCCCATTATGAATCCAAAATAAATATGAGGACACAGAGATAATTCAGGGAGCAGAAGAAAACTAAAACATGAATATACAGTCTCAGGGAAATAATAACACATTGTATCAATAAAACAAGATCGCCATGATCGTTCGAACAATTAGAACACAGTCTGTGATTTGAACCAAGCATAGTGGCCCACGCCTGCAGTCCCAGCTACTGGG
>NW_012145301.1:3447716-3450811 GCF_000956105.1 Propithecus coquereli
TTTTAGTTGCCTGGATAATTTCTTTCTATTTTTAGTAGAGATGGGATCTCTAACTCCTGACCTCAAGCTAGCCTCCCGCCTCGGCCTCCCAGAGTGCTAAGATTACAGGCGTGAGCCACCGCGCCTGGCCGTGAACTGCTTTTAATACACTCTTCCTTTAAAAGTTCCTGTCAGTTATGCCCCAGAAAAATACAGAGTAACTAAGAAAGAGGAAGATGGTTCTAGAATACAGTATATTCAAGTCAGGATATTAGTAACGGAAAGCCACAGATGACAGCATATAGTTAAACCGGAGAGCAGCCATTCCAGACCAGAGCTAGAAGGAGGCTCCAAAAGAAGATTGTTCTAGTTAAAAAGACTTAGAAAATTAGATGATACTTTGGATCATAGAGAAGAATTAAGAAGGAGAAGAGAAGAATTAAGGATATTAGAATGAAGAATTAGGGAAGTGAAAAAACAGGTGATTATTCTTTAAAACAGGTATCTACACCATATAAGAAGAGTAAACGTAGCATGCTAGTTGGTTCAGCAGTGAACATTTGCACCACATAGTGATGGAAACATTGCTTGAAAATGCTATTTAATTCTATTGCAAGAATAGGGGAGGGGCAAATAAGAGAACTAAATCTATATCCATCATCATAGAAAGTTAACATATAATAGTTCGACTTGAAAAATCACCAAATAGCAATATAGAATTCATATTTAGAAATATGCATAAAACTACAGAAGAAACAGCTGAAAGAGTCAAAAGCGTCTGCCACTGCAGGGTGGCTCTGGAAGAAAGGAGACATGTAAAGTGCTATTGTGTATTGTGGTACGTTTTCAGTACAGTGCAGTTCATCTGTATATTTGATCTCAACGTCATCCCCTCCCCCCTTGGTCTGCTCTGTGTGGGACGACGATGTGCAGCTGATCTCTCCCAACTGCATCTCTCATGATCCCTTGTGAATCAACTCCTGGCCCATTTCAGCCAATGGAAGTCACTGGAGAAGGTCAGAAGGCGAGAGAGAGACAGAGAGAGAGACAAGCCAAGGTGTTGGGCTCCCCTTCTCTCTCTACTCCGGTGCCGCCTCTGGCCACTGATGTTCTTTCTCCTTCGAGGCTCCGGGTCCCCCTGTGCAGTGGGGCCTCCAAAGTTCTAGTTTAGGCTTGGTGGCTTCAGCTCTTGGGCTCCTCCCTCAGAACCTCAAACCTAGGGACAGTGGCAACTTTCAACAGCAGGTAATCTCTTACCCTAGTGACTCTTTAAGGTCTAATAACATCTTTAAAAACAATGTCCAGTATTGAATTCCCCCTAATTCAACTCCAATATTAATTCTAATTCAATACTTTACATCAGTTTTAATTTTTCCGAATGGCCCTAATTCAAGTAACTATTTGGTATTTTCATATGCAGCTGTCGGGCAGTAGGGACAGAGTCTCTCCTTGACCAAACTCCACCTGGTCACTCTGGCCTGCCTTCAGCAAGAATGCTGTTGGGTCAGTTTGGCCACAGTCCTCTCTACTCCTAATGTTTGCTCTCCCTAAGTTTTCATCCCCCTCCCCCCATAAATTCTCATTTTTCCTGTCGTATTCAGAGCTGAGCCTGATCTCTCTCCCCCACTGCAAGACCCCACTGCTGTAGACCCTGCACCTACCGTGACAGGACTTCCTTGAATGCAATCTTCCTTACCATCTTTAACAAGTGTCATGAATACTTTTACCTTTAACACCATAAATTTCCAAAAGTTTAAATACATATAGTTTATAATGCTTTACAAATTCTTGAAGAAAAAAATTAGAACAATGGTAGAATCACTTCAAAGGATCTTGTATTCTCTCAAAGTGTCTTACTTGGAATGAAACTCTTGAATTTTTACTTGTCAAAAGCAATTGCATTATTCTACAACACTACAAACATGCAGTAAGTAAAATATTGTATCTCGAAATAAAAGTGTAGAGCTTACTATCAGAAAAGGGGTTTAGAGAGGACGGAAGAGAAAAAGGAGAGCAAGAGACGGCCTCAAACAAGGGCAGACTTTAAGAGTGGGAAGGGCCTCTGCTAGGAGTTTCTGGAGAGATAAATACAAATGTTAATGTTTAATCTGCACTTTTCTAGATTTCCACTTGTGAGAAAAACGGCTTAGAGAGGACGAAAGACAAAAACAAGAGTGAGAGGGCCTCGAACAAGAACAAACTTTACTAAACAAGTCTAGCAAGGGCCTCTCCTACACGCCCTGCAAGAGAAGCCCCGCCTGAGCGGTTGATGGGGGTTTTTAAGAGGTGGCGGCAGAAAAGGGCGGTCTTGCTTATGCAAAGCTAGGTGTTAAAAAGGACCAATCAGGGCCCAGGCTAGTCATGCAAATTAGGGATCCAGAATCAGCCAGTCAGAGCCCGGGCCATTTATGTAAATGAGGGATTCAGACTTAACCAATCAGGACTGAGGAAGCCTGGGCTTCCAGAAGAGCGTTTTTTTCTGGCTAGGGGGTGGAGATTTCTTTGGCGGGCTTCTGGAGGGGTGAAGACGTCTCCGGCCGGCCTTTTGCGTCTGAGGGAGAAGCAAAATGGCAGTTGTCTTTTTTGTCCATCAGGAAGCACAATGTGTATGTTTTTAACAAGCACTCTGATTTAGAAAATAAAGGTTATCATTTCTTATCTTCAAAGCATAAAAGAAAGCAAAATATAAAATACCAACCTAACCCAAACTATTTGGATTTACTCGATGGAATTCACTTAGAGCACACGCCTCCAGAGGGCAAGTCGAGAGACGCCTGACTCTCTGCATCCTCTGTCTCCTTCTTTCTGCCAACCCCGGGCCAGGCTTTTCCTTTGCTTCCACTCTGCCCTAACCTCCTTCCTCCCTCCTCTAGCCAGGTGTGCAAGCGGCTCTTCTCACCATTACGAAAAAGACTCTCTGAACAGAGCCCTTGAAGCTCAGTTTATTAATTTGATACAGGGATAGAGGAATCGTTTCTCAAGACAATAGCTTACATCGTTCTTTTTTTGAATCACAGAACATTAATATTGAATAATACCTTGGTCTTCCCCTTGGAATTTCTCTTACAGAAATTATACCCAGATAAATGCCAAGGGCATAAGAAACTAAGGTTTTT
>NW_012145301.1:3453204-3454454 GCF_000956105.1 Propithecus coquereli
TTGCCAAAAAATCCTCCAAACAAAAAGCAGATACACACACACATATGGGATATGGTAATAATTACAAGACTTATAAATTATAAATATAATAGAACTCATCAAAATGTGTCTTGTGGAGCAGATGGCTTAAACTGAATCTTTAGTAGGTTAAAAGAAAAGAAGAAAAGACATTGTATATCTACATAAACATTGTGTGTTCTAACACAAGCAGTGAAGTGAAGCAGGAATTGGATGTGTATGTTGACTCCCTGTCAGAGTTAAGATGGGGGATTGATTGAAGGGAAAGAAGGTAAGGCATGTAATCTCAAGTCAGATCATAGAGGAAGTTGGAGCCAAATTTCTAGTTGTTGGAGAAAAGATAATTACAGATTTTGGAACACTGGAAGATGTCAAAGCAATTTTTTTAGGACAATCATACCTCTTCTTGGTCTGATGATTTCCATTACATTTTATCAAGAGCCTAAACAAGAACATATTTTTGGTAAATCTGAGGATAGCTGTAAACCAATCAGTTCCTAAATTATGAAAATTGCTATTTTCTTTCAAAACAAAATGATTTAAAAGGGCTAAAAATCAAGGTGTAACTGAATAATCCAGAGTTTGCAATTGTTATTTTAATTCTGTTCTTTGTAACGTGTAGTTTTTATGATTCTTTTAATTTAGGAATTATTCATATTGCTACCAGTAAGTGTTGAAACTCTCAGTTCAAGCAACAGGTGTGCTTTATTAGGACACTGAACAACAATGTGAGATGGGCCAGCAGGCTGATTTAGTACTCTAGACCTACCTACCTACCTATTACTTCTTGGCTGATAACTTTTGGGAAACATACAAAGTGCTTTTTTAGTCCAAGTGCACAATATATTATTAACTATAATAACCACACTGTACGACAGATCTCCAGGACTTATTCATCCTAATTGAAACTTGTATCCTTTGACCAATATCTGCCCATCCTCTTCCCCAGATCCTAGCAACCACCATTCTACCCTCTGCTTCTGTGAATTCAACTCTTTAGGTTCTACATGTAAGTGAGATCATGCAGTATTTGTCTTCCTGTGTCTGGCTTATTTCACTTAGTATAATGTCCTCAAGTTTCATCCATGTTATCACAAATGGCAGGATTTCCATCCACGTTATCACAAACGGCAGGATTTTCCGCTGTATGTATATACCACATTTTCTTTATCTATTCATCCATTGATGGGCACTTAGGTTGATTCCATATCTTGGCTATTGTGAATAGTGCT
>NW_012145301.1:3454504-3455526 GCF_000956105.1 Propithecus coquereli
AAAATTCAAGAGGTAATAATTAAAACGTCTTGTGTATTTTTATAAGTAATACCTGGCATTTCTCGAAGTACTCAAGTTGCTTCAGAGACAGGGAGTTATGCACACAAGCTTTCTGTCATGGGCAGGGAACTTACGGAAGACAAAGATCAATGATCAAGACACCAGCAGGCACAGTGGCTCGTGCCGATAATCCTAGCATTTGGGGAGGTTGAGGCAGGAGGATCGCTTCAGCCCAGAAGTTTGAGGCTGCAGTGAGCTGCGATCACACCATTACCCTCCAGCCCGGGCAACAGAGCAAGACCCTATCTCTTAGGAAAAAAAAAAAAAAAAATCAAGACTCCAAGGTACATAGTCCATTCCTATGTCATCTTGTTTCAGAAAGGATTTCAGGCAGCTAACAGAGACAACTCTCACTCTACAGGAAAAGTAAGTGATAAATGATCAAGAAGCTTCAAAAAAAAAAAAAAAAAGATTCTTCTAAAATGGCATCTAAAAATTATAAACGCCCTAGTTGACAAAGGCAAGACAGAATTAGAAAAAGAAAGAAATACTGGAAGTGATATAGCTGTGTAAAGAAAATAAACTTAGGTGCAAAAGAAAACAACGGTTTAATCAGAGTCAGACGTGGTGAGAGAGTGTATGGGAGGCGACCCAGACAGCAGTAGCCTTTCGGAAGATGATTCTGCAGGGTTCCAGAGGAGCACGGTGGAAGCCAGGAGCCAGCAGTGCTCCTGGTCCAGATCGGAGGAGTGACAGTCGGCATCAGGGCAGCAGCGGTGGGAACACACGTGCAAGGGGTTACAGAAATAACAAGCGAGACGTGGCCACTAGTTGGCTGTCGGGATTGAAGAAAACGGTGGAGTCGGCTTTCAGGCTTTCAGCCGGCCACCTGCAGGAAGGATTCAGAAACAGCAGAAGGGACCCACTTTTCGTCTCGCTCTTAAGACAGAGTGATGGTAATATACTTTCCACATCCAAGTTTTCTGTTATAACTGTATTAATAGACCTAAAAGGAAAAAAAA
>NW_012145301.1:3459321-3462150 GCF_000956105.1 Propithecus coquereli
GTGCAGAAGCATTTCCTTTTCTTCAGTAGAAGTTTTCAGTTTGATGCAATCCCATTCACGTTTTTGCTTTTGTTGTCTGTACTTTTAGGATCATATCCAAAAAATCATTTCCCAGGCCAATGTCAAAAAATGTTTTCTTCCCTGTTTTATTTTAGTAGTTTTACAGTTCCAGGTTTTATGTTTAAGTCTTTAATCCATTTTGAGTTGATTATTGTATATAGTGTGAGATAAGAATCCAATTTCATTCTTCTGCATGTCAACATTTAGTTTTCCCAACACTATTTGTTAAAGAGACTATCCTTTCTCCATTGTGTCTTCTTGGCAATTTTGTCAAAGATAAATTGACTAAAAATGCATGAATTTATTTGTGGTCTCCCTTAATTCTGTTCCATTGGTTTATGTGTCTGTTTTTATGCCAGTGCTATGCTGTTTTGATCACTACAGCTTTGTAATACATTTTGAAATTAGGCAGTGCTCAAGATTGCTCAAAATTGCTTTGGCTATGTGGGGTCTTTCATATAAATTTTAACATTTTTTTTTCTTTTTCTGTGAAAAACATCATTGGAATTTTGATAGGTTGCATTGGACCTGTAGTTCACTTTGGGTAATATGGACATTTTAACAATATTAAATCTTCTAATCCATGAACACAGGTATTTCTTAATTTATTTGCATGTTTTTCAATTTCTTTCATAGTTTTTGCTATAAGATTTTTTACCTCCTTGGTTAAGTTTGTTCCTAAGTATTTTTTAATGCTATTGTAAATGGAATTGTTTACTTATTTCTTTTTCACACAGTTCATTGTTAGCATATAGAAACACTACTAATTTTTGTACATTGATTTTGTATCGTGCAACTTTACTGAATTCATTTATTAGTTCTAACAGTTTTTTGATGGAGTCTTTAGGGGGTTCTATATATAAGATTATGAAATTTGCAAACAGAGACAAATTTACTTCCTCCTTTCCAATTTGGATGCCTTTTATTTCTTTTCCTTGCCTAATTCTTCTTGCTAGGACTTCCAGTACTATGTTGAATAGAAGTAGTGAGAGTAGGAATCCCTGTTGAGAGTAGGCATCTTTGTCTTGCTCCTGGTCTTAGAGGAAAAGCTTTCACCTTTTCACCATTGAGTATGATGTTAGCTGTAGGCTTGTCATATATGACCTTTATTATTTTGAGGTATGTTCCTTCTACACCTAACCTGTTGAGAGTTTGTATCATGAAAGGATGCTGAATTTTCTCAAATGCTTGGTCTACATCTATTGGGATGATCATACGGGTTTTATCTTTCATTCTGCTAATATGTTACATCACATTTATTGATTTGCATATGTTGAACCATATTTGCATCTCAGGGATAAAGTTCACCTGATCATGGTGTATGCTCCTATAAATATGCTATTGATTTTGGTTTGCTAGTATTTTATTGAGAATTTTGTATCTGTATTCATAGGCTTATTGGCCTATAATTTTCTTGCCTTGTGGTATCCTTCTCTGGTTTTGGTATCAGGTAATGCTGCTGTCATAAACTGGCTGATAATTTAGATTTCATTTTTCTTTTCTAAACTGCTACTTTCAATAAGGAGAGTAAGAATAAAATAATTTATTTTACTGCCTATATTTCTACACGCCTGTAGTTTATATGAAGAATGTATAATCATACTTTCACATAGGCTTCATATATATATTAAATCCCATCTCTATTCCTATTTAAATGGCTTGAGTTTGTTTTTCTCACACATATGATATGTTCTATTTTAATTTCTGTCTTACTGCTTTTCTTAACAAGGTAGAGGTGAACATTTGGAATGAGATTGATTTGGAATCATGCTAGTCTAGTTTGAATCCTGCCTAGTCTACTTATTAATTCTATATCTTTGTTCAGATCACTTCTGTAAATTTCATTTTCTTCATCTGAAAGTGAATATAATTACATCGCCTACCTTTAGGATTGTTTTTTTCTGTCAATTAAGTAAAACAACAAAGGCAGTTAGCAAAGTGGTATATATCAAGGAAATAACATATGATAACTGTTGTTATTATTGCTGTTGTTAGCTATTAAAACAACCATGATTGGGAAACAAAAACAGAGCTGAAACTCCAATGAAAGACTGAACTATTTAAAAATGCACCGGAGGCTTGTTATTCTGTCTAGACATGAAGAGGCTTACAAACGGAAGCAAATCTTTGGCCCAATTTAGAAGGATGGGATGTGGAACCCACTATTTTATCTTTTATCCTTCCCTAGCACTAGACACTCTATAATTACTCTGGTTATCACTTTCTCTGGCTCAGATTTCAGCAGGATTGCACATCTACGACATTTTAAAAGGCAAATGTTGTATCTTTTTAATATGGTTAGTGAAGAAAATCTTTAAAATATTTATTCCAAACCTCTGAGCTGGATACTTGGTAAAACATGAAAAGGATTCTAAGAAGGCAATGAGAGAAGAAAACTTCCAAACTTGCAATTTTTTCATGGTACAAAAGTATTTAATAAGCGACACATCAGTATAGAAAAACGCATAGCTTTTAGCTCACCTTTTAAAACCAGAATCCCCAGTGAAAAGTCAGTACGGATTCTTATTTTTATTTAAAAAAAAATTTAAAGGTACACATTGGAATTGAACTACTATGTTTTTTCCTCTTTCTAGAGATGTGATATACATGTTTTCTGATAAGTAATATTCTACCAAACATTGTATGAAATCAAGGCAGACAGATGACCGGCAAAGTTATTTACTACCTCCTACTCAGGCTGAGCTACACCAGATGGGACACTAGCTTGGTAGGAGAGATTTTGACCAGAAGAAGAAATTTAAGAGTCCC
>NW_012145301.1:3462800-3474662 GCF_000956105.1 Propithecus coquereli
GACACCAGGACCAGCAGAAGGCATAGTGATACAATGGCTGCAATTGGTAAGACTAGAGAGTTCATTTTCAAGTGCAGTTTTAGGTAAAGGGCATCCCTTTCAGTTGGTTCCTACAGCCAAGACAAGCTGTGATCATTCAGAAATCTCCAGGCGGGCAGCTGGCTTGAGTAATACCTTAGAAAAATACTCACAAATTCCACTGAGGCCGAAGACTGAAACTCTGACCCAGGTGAAAAAGAGCTGCGAGTGCAGAAAAAACTTCATGCAAAGCCTGCGGGGATAAACAGAGTTCTCGATGATAGGTTATTCCACACTGTTGACACGCCAACATGTATGCTGGGGGAAGGAGCCCCCAGGTGGAATGCTTGACATGGACTTGCTCCAGAGGGGTCTGATGCAGACTAATTTTGCCAGGATAATCGCCTTCACTGGCTGGAGCTAGGACCTAGCGCCGCAGGTCGTTCTAGGAAGTTGGGCATAGAAGATGATTTGCACAATGAAGTCACCACTAAACCACTGCTTAAGTCCAGTCCCTGGCCTTCTTTTTCTGCTCTGTAGTCCAGAAACATTTCTTTAAAAGCCAGAAAATCTATAAATGTGAGCAGAATGTCGAATATGTCACCAGCCACTTCATCCTTCTGGTGCCGTAACGTTGTTGTGAGAGCCACCCTGTTAGATCCAGGAATCTACTCCAGCAGCTGTTCCTCAATACACTTCTCCACTAAAGAAATGTTTTCATTAAAAATAGGTATGTAGGTGACTTTATTCTTGTCTGTGTCTTCAAATTCCTGGTAGTGCTTGTCCATGAAATTTCTCTGTAATAACTAGAACTCGTCACCCATGATGATGTCCTCTAAATATCTAAGCACAGCAAAAAATTCTGCATCCGAGGCAGAGAAGGACAGCGCGAAGCTCTTTTCCTCTAAGGCACCCAACTGCCCCCAACCTACATGGAGGGCACAGCCAGGAGGGGACCTCACGCCCTGGCCCACTCCCTGCCCAGGTGGGCTACTCTGCACACACTGCTGCCAAAACTTGCATTTTTGAGGTAACTTTTAAAAATTCCAATTTTTCAATGAAAAATGTACAATGTTGATGCAAATATATGCAAACAAATACAGATGCATTTCTATTTTATTCCTAAACCCGGCCCTCTGGAATATTTTAGTAAAAATTATTTGCACGGAGGCTGTAATAAACTGTAGTGCATGTCCCTGTTACATAAAATAAGGCAGTCTGTGTAAGTAGACTGCTGCATTTATTACTATGTAGTTGGGAATCACGTCATGTGAAGACTGTTCCCCGGCTCCTCTGGATCCTGGCGATGGTTTTTATTCAACTGATGTTGGTGAGGATTAGATTTCTCCTTCTGAAGCTCGCAGCATCTCATATACAAGCTCCATGAGCACAGAGACCATGGCTTATCTTGTCCAGCACTGGATCTCCAATTTCGCGTTCAATACTCAGACATACGAGATTTTTGATAAATATTTATTAATTAAATGAAGAATGCCTCGTTTAAAGATTTCTACTGTTTTGGGGTACTCTTAAAGTGTTTAAGTGTCCACACCCGTTTCCTTCAAAATCTGGGAGCGTGTCTCTTTAATTAGGTATTTGCATATTGGACCAAGTTTTCTATAATAGTATACTGAGACAGAATCAAGGCTTCTGAGAAAAAAAAAAAAATGAGTTCAGTTTACTTTGTCTCTATTAAAAGAATACACATCTGCCCCGGTCACGAGCTGTGCCATAGACTGGAAGTTGGTGGACTTTTCCATACAGGAGCAGACTCACAAGACAGCAGAGGGGGACGTGGCCCCAGGCACCCCACTCTGTTCACAGAGCCACCCAGTCACCTTCCCAGTTTCACGAGCACCAGCACCGCTGCCTCTGCCCCATCTGACCTCCACGCACACCGTCCAGTACAGACCACACAAAGTTAAGGCCACAGCGACGCCAGGAGGAGGCCTGTAATCTTCATCGCCAGTCACCCATGGCTACTTTAAATCTATGGAAGAACAAAAATATCCTGTTCTGTCCCTATGGCAAGCTCATGTAATTATACCCATTATATAAGATGGAAACCAGGATAAAGTTATTTGACAAGTTCAAAGCTGTCAGGTGATAATGCTGGAATGGGAACACATAGCCCCTGAGTTTTCCTATATTTTATCGTAGGAACAGAAGAATTCTTATCTCCAAGAAGTGAATAAGTACAGTCTTGTGTCTTTGCCTCAAATTATAAACTTTGACATCTCACAAAATTTGAAAATTCCACATAGCTCCAGAAGTTTTCTACTTTCTCTGGTTCCTGTTAAACCCATTCTAATGTAACCATTTCTTTGGTTTGCTCCCTTGTATACAAATCTAAATAGAATCACACACAAAAAAATATGCAATACCATTTCGAGAAAGGAAGCAATTTATACAGAATTTATGACCAATCAAAATGGAACTAGTTTTTTTTACCACTTGATAAAGAAAATTAGGTCAACTTTGGAACACTTAATAACGTATTTTAAACTAAATTTTGTAAGTTGATTTGTATCTCAAAACAGAGCACTCAGTCAACCTTTCAACTAACAGTCCTTTTGGTTTGCATTAAGTGTCCCAATACTTTTCCTAGCATGCTAAGAGATGATATTGCATCTGTCTGATCACACATGCTAGTCTAAAATTTAATTTTCTAGCATATGAAATCTTTGTTTGCTTGGAGAAATCATTTCCAATAATGCATTCAAGTCTCAAAATGCACACTTAACCCCATTAAAGACTAGCTAAGAACATTGTTATAATGCATTTCTCAGAATTATCTACAGTTACAGATGGGTTTTCCTTATGAATTGAAAACATCCTTCCCCCCCTCCTCACTTTGTTCTAGATGGAATGAATGGATGCAATAGATTCTGCAACATTTAAGTCACCTTTTCTATCTATAAAGGCAAAAATAAAGATCTAAATGTGAATCCATATTTTTCTACCTTTTTTTTTTTTGACATTTAAACCAAAGGAAAACATTAGGTATTAATGTTATATCACAGTGGTTTAAAATTCTTCATAAGTAGCTTTTTAAATGAACATTCCAAGAATAATTATAAGGTGATTTTAAAAACAAAGATGCAAGAACTTCTATACCTAAATAAATGGTATCCTTCAAGGAAGTGACACTGGATAAATAGTAACATTACCAGAATAACGACCTTTAGCCTGAAGTAACAGCAAGAGGCCTATGTGGATTTTAAACCTGAGTTTACTAATTAAAAATAGTATGATCTAAGGCAAGTTATTCAAGCTATGTCTCAGTTTAAGTGTCTGTATATGGTAGATTGTTACCAAATGGCCTGGGATGAAACACACCTCCCTGAACAAATGCCCTTGCATAGATAGGCCCCTCTCACATTGACTCTGGGCTGCCCTTAAGAACTGCCCTTATGAAAACATAGTGCATGTGACATTCCAGGCCTAGGCACTGAAGAGGCTTTGCAGCTTTTCTGTTTTACCCTCTCGACATCAGACCCCCATGCTATGAAGATGCCCCATCTCGCCTATTGGAGGAGGAGAGGCCATGTGGAGAAGACATGTGTTGCCCCAGCTGGCAGCTAATAGTAGACATGTGAGTGATGCCATCCTGGACCCTCCAGCCTCAGTTGGGCCATCAAATGACACCACCACATGAACGATCCCAGGTGACACCAGCAGAAGCAGCAACCACATTGACAACATGGAGTCATCACAAATAATAGTTATTTTAAGCCATTAAGTTTTGGAGTGGTTTCTTAAAGAGCAAAGGTTAACTGAAACACTGTATAATGGGATAATAATAACACTTATATAACAGGATTTTGTTTAAGATTAAATGAAAATATACATACACACTTAGAGCACTTTTCAGATTGTATAAATGCTCCATAGGCATTAATCATAATTACTACTACAAGGTAACTAATTGGAAGAGAACAACACTTATATACACATGCAAATTCTAGAATTTTTGTTCAAAATCTGCACATTATTTAGAATATAAAAAAGAAGATATAAATAAAGACAAAAACTTCAGTGATTTGAAACCTGGAAATAAAACTTACTGACAGGCCGGGCGGGGTGGCTCACACCTGTAATCCTAGCACTCTGGGAGGCCGAGGTGAGTGGATCGTTTGAGCTCAAGAGTTCGAGACCAACCTGAGCAAGAGCGAGACCCCTTCTCTACTAAAAAAAAATAGAAAGAAATTATCTGGACAACTAAAAATACATAGAAAAAATTAGCCGGGCATGGTAGCGCATGCCTGTAGTCACAGCTACTCGGGAGGCTGAGGCAATAGGATCACTGGAGCCCAGGAGTTTGAGGCTGCTGTGAGCTACAATAATGCCACGGCACTCACTCTAGCCCAGGCAACAGAGTGAGACTCTGTCTCAAAAAAAAAAAAAAAACTTACTGACATGATGCTTTCATCAGGGACAAACTAGAGGCTTAAAGACCACAACCACAGGTGGATTTTTTTCCATAGAGTTTTTAAAATATTGTGCTAATTACTGTCTTCTAATAATCAGGAAATTTTATGTAAAAATACACATTTTAAGCTTCTGTAAATATTTTGCTGATTTTTAAATATCTAGTCAGAGTGGCCTTCATGCCTTCATCATAAGCATTGTCTGGAGCAGAAGATCAGCTACCAGCCTGGAGAGCACATGCTGTCCAAATGTCCATCTGGCATGTCACTCGTTTAGTGATCCCCACAGGCATTCGAGTTTGGAACTCCAGCTTTACACTGAGGATAAATACAGGGTTCAATCTATATTTCTTAGTTTTAAAACTATGATTTCAAGAGTTGCAAGTCATCTATTTCAACAATCTGATTTTATAGCTGCCTGAGGAACCAAGCCAGGTAGCATACCAGGCAGAGCTAAGACTAGAGTCCAGAAATTCCAACTCCAGTTCCATGCTACTCCCACCTCTCTGTCTGAGGGGCAACAGTCTGGCAATTATGAGTACAAGACAGAAATTCAGCATTTAGATAAAGAATCAGCTAGGGCACGTGTGTGCTTTGGGTAGAGAATATAGATAGACAATGTGGTTACAATGGTACCATCCATTTCTGAAAAGTATGAAGTAAAACATACGACTGAATACAACTTCCAGATCAGTTAAGAGTTTTTGCTTTTGTGCTACGTGTTAGTTACAATCAGAATCTAATATTTGACTTCGGAATCTTCCCAGTTAGATACACCCAGAGGAGGAGGATTCCCAAAGGCTTACTCAGATTAGATGAACTGATTTATTTATTCATTTCCAATTCTGTGCCCTTTTTGAGATGCTGAACCTTGGTAACAGTAGACTTGGAGGAGAGAGGATCAGTCTCAGGTAGAATTGAAGAACCTCAGTGTACAGCTAAATATTTTTGAGCAGCCTGTGGGCATTTTTCTAGTGAGAGAACAATGATGGGCACAGCCGGTTGGCTTGCACCTTCCTCTGTGCTCAGGAAGCTGCTCCACCGCCTGCAGCTCTGGCCAGCGGCATTTACACAGTGACTTCCTCACTACAGGAAGTTTCTCAAGATCAGGGACTAGGACTTTTTATCTTTTAAAAGGATCGCCAAAGAAAGGATGCCCAACTGAATATGAATTTCAGGTAAACAACAAATCATTTTTGAGTATATCTATACAATATGTGGGGCATTCTTATACTGAAAAAAGATTCATTGTTAATCTGAAATTCAAATTTAACTATTTAATTTGGTGTCCTGTCTTGTTTTTTGTTTGCTTGTTTGCTTCCTTTTGCTTTTTGTTTGTTTTTGCTAAATCTGGTAACCCTCCTCAGAGGTGAATGCCAATACATTCCTGCCATAGAAGAGGTGCTCGATACTTGCTATTTGAATATCTAACAGGGCTTTTTGCAATTCCAGCTAATGGCTTGATATCATGGCCCCACTAACCTTTTGGATATCACAGACTCTAGTCTGATTCTACATACAAATCTTGAAGCCAGTAATAATTAAAACCAAAATAACAGTGACATCTAGATTTCTGCAGTGCCTTATGGTTTTCAAAGGTCAGAGGCAGTACTTGCTCATTTTGTAAATAAACTCTGAGTAATTACAAAGTTAAACGGTGGCTGTAGATGAAAAGAGAATGGAGAGAGTACAAAGGGTGGTTCATAGACAGATCTCCATACTTACATAAGGCGCTACCTTTCTGATTCATACATTCTCTCTCATATTCTGAAATCAAAAATTCTTTTTCTAACATGAGTACAGCAGGTTCAAAGGAAGAGAAAATAACTTCATTTAGAACATGTGCTGCAGGTGAACATGCATTTATTTTTTGTCACCCCAGTCTCATGCCGTGCAGTCTTCCAACTGCTAATTAAGACAAAGGGCAAAATTATATCCTTGAGCAAATCGTCTAGTGCCCTTTCTCAGTCTGGAAAAATGTGGCAGACACCACACTCGAAGCATGCTTTTTTCGTTGTTTTCTTTATATAGCATAATAGGCTAACCAAGTACAAGTTCAGCAGACTGAGAGGAAGAGTTATTTCACACTCCTGCTGATGCTGCTGGAAACTGCAGACATGATCTTGGAGTGCTCCCTTTCATTTTCCACGCTTTAGAATAGCACACGGAAGGCAACCTAGCAAGTATCAGGATTCACGATGCCATCTGTTTGTTGAAAATAAATCTAATTCATCAGACATTGATACACGTGTGTGTATGTGTGTATTTTTTTTTTTTTTTTTTGCTTAGTTTGCTGGTTATTTTTTATTGCTCTCTGTTGACCTGAAACTAAGACATTTAAGCAGCAGGAAAAATAATGAGAATTAATTTTCTGTTCAAGTCAAGGAAACGTGCGCCTTTCATAGGGTTTTAGAAAGTCTCCATCATCCAAAAAATACTATAGAATGCACAAAAAAGAAAATACTAAAGTGGTAAAAAGTTAGGAGTCAACACACGTACAATGGACAAAACTAATCAAATGACAACCGCAACTCTAAAGGGATATGGACTTCTGCAGTTACTAACATTTCTTTCCACTATTTAAGAAAAAATAACCCCAAATCAAAACCATAAATTTAAATGAACTGAAGACAGTTTCTTGTAGAGTATAATAATCTGTGTAAATTTTGTAACAATGTCATCTCTTTGTTCTACGCTCCAGAATCTGTCTAATATTTCAAGGATTAAATGTTTACACTCTAGTAGTGGTTCTCTGAGAACTATGTGTCTCATGCGACAGACACAGGTCAGAAATCACAAACGTAGCCCTTGAGATTTTTACATTTACGTTTGACACTTACATTTACGTTTGAGATTTACATTTACGTATTTACATGTATATACAAATTTATATATTATACATTATTTACATTTGGGAATTTATATACTCTATTCTTCATCCTGATATCTGCACTCCTTCTTAGTTGTCTTCCCAGGAGCAAAGTGAGATGATAGGAGTTGAGCAATTGAGCTAAATCTTAAACAGCATTTCCTCAGGACCGGGACTAAGTATTTTTGTCTAAAAGGTTTGGCGCGTCGTGCGGCCTCCGTCCTTATCAGAGAGCGCCATGCTGCCATTTGACAGAAACTGTGATGGGAGCCTTTGATCAGGGAGGTGCACGCAGACGGAAGGCTCTAGGGCCCTTGTACTCCTGACCACACATTTTGACTTTGCTGCAGGTTCTTTAAATTTACCGTTCTGCTGCGGGTCTTTTGAATTAAGACAAATGCCTTTAGATTAGAAACTCTTAGTTTACTATGATTTATGCACTTTCTTTTTTCCTGCCCTACTCAAAATAAAACTCTTAATCTAGAGAAGACATGTAAAGAAGCTTCACGTACATTCTAATTGCAAGGTTTGTCAACATTAATATATTAATCCCTTCCCTCCCTCTTTCCCTCTCTCCCTTCTAACGTGGGTTTATCATTTGAATTTAAACATTTACCTTTAAACTGACTTGGAAAATGGGTTCAGAGACTCTAAGTGGTTACAGTGGGGTTCAGGTTTAACTTCCACACGGTTACATAACACAGTGGGGCAGGATCTTCAATACATATTCCGGCGCTTGTGATATAATTGGGATGGTTGTGATATGCACACATTTATTTTTCCCTTCTCACATTCCTCTAGTTTCCCCTGAAGGATTTGTTTATAATCACTCCAGAACTGCCCCTCCTCAACCGGGCCAGGCAGGAGCCAGCTGCAACGTGCCAGTGAGCAGCAGCTGGAGATGTGGCGCACAGTCACGCGGCGTGACCCAGGCGTCACAAACGTTGGATCAGGGAGAATAGGTGTCTGCGCTGCTAACTTCCTAGACGTTCACAATGTTCATTGCCAGAGAGAGCAAATAAAAGGTATAGACATTTCAGTTGCTCTAGCGTGGAGTGGGATTTTATAATGAGCCAGGCAGGGAAATAACAGATGGCGCACTGAGTGTAAACACATGAAAATACCCTTGGAGCTGCAACAGAAGGCTGGCACTCCCAGGGGAGTCAAGCAAAAACAGAGAAGACTCCTCACTGTCTCTCAGCTCTTTGAATTTTGATCTCCCTTCTCAAAGAAAACGTTATGTCTGTAGCATCTAACGTCTTAAATCCTCTCACCTCATTGCCCCCAAATTGTGATCCACTTGGAGGCCCTCTCTTCTCATCTCTGTGCCCTCACCTCCCTATCTCTGTTCAGATTTGCTTTCTTATGTTCCTTCTCTTTCATCTCAGCCATTTCTTTACTCCTTGAAGGCTCACTCCCTTTTTTCTCGATTCTAGATCTGACTGTTAGAAGGATCCCAACTCTAATGCTGTGGCTTTCAGCGTGCTTCACCACTTTCATTGTTTTCTTTTTTCTTTATAACGGAGCAGCCCTCCCTGCTCTGCAGCATATACACACACACACATTACCACATTTCTCCCTTCGGCAGGTCTTCTATTTTTGTAATTGTCTAATCATTTTTTTTTAATGTTCTTCAATCCTCTGAGTATTTTTAATAATTTTTAAAATAATATTCCAGATATTTTCATTTAGCTTTACTAGAATTTCTATTTCCCCTATTAAAGTCAGCTGAAAATTTTGTCAACATGCAATATGCATTTGACATAATGATTTTGGTATAATAATTACCTGAAGTAACCCTGTGTCAGAGGGGAAGTGTGGACAATTATATCTTAAACCGCTTGAGTACTGTTTACTGCTTTTCCTTTCACATAGTTACATATTTCCTTAGGCACTAAAAATCTGTAATCTGTAGCTTCCATTGAGTTGGATTTAGCTGTTATGCAAATAAAATTATGGAATAGGAGGTTGCATGAGTCAAAGTTTTCCAAAGAAACTCAGAGAGAGATTGATTGATTGATTTTAAGAAACTGGCTTACCCGATTGTGGGGGCTGGCAAGTTCAAAATCCGTAGGGCAGGCCAGCAGGCTGGAGACTCAGGGAGGAGTTGATGCTGCAGCCTTGAGTCCAAATTCTGCAGGGCAGTAAGCTGGAAACTAATCAGGGTCTATGTTACAGTCTTGAGGAAAATTCCTTCCTTTTTGGCAAACAGTTTTTGTTTGCAATCTTTGACCTTAAGGCTTTCAACTGATTGAAAGATGCCTACCCATATTATGAAGGGTAATCTGCTTTAAAGTCACCTTACTGCGAAAATTAATCACATATAAAAATATGTGTACAGCAACATCCATACTGGTATTTGGCCACACAACTGGGCATCATAGCCTAGCCAAGTGGACACACAAAATTAATCATCAGAGTAGTGTTCCCCAATTTGCAGAAAGAAGGGAGGACTCAATTTAATGGAGAGAATGTTTTCAAAGGTATTTCCCATTTGCTTTCCTTTCAATTTTCTGACATTTTCATGTCCATACATGTCCATACAAAAAATATAGTATATTTATATCTAATTTAGCACAAAATTCTAGATTTTATTATTCTAAAGTTAAATGTTTTAATAATTTGTGATGTTCTACAAGGAAGATCATAACTCCCAGACACAAGCTACTTGAAAGTTTGAGCATCACTGCTTTTTACAACTGTCACAGGAAGAGTCTATGATTCCCCAAGGTCCAGAAATAGTAGGAACCAGCTTCCCTGTATATGCAGTGTACTAAATTCAGTCTCCCTCACCACTGGTGTGTCAGAATATTTTCAGCTATTAATAATATAATACCTCAAAACAGTGCTATTAGATAGATTTTTTTTCCATATAAAAATAGTCTGAAAGTAGATGGTTCCAGGTTAGTTAGGTAAAAAATGATGTCAGATGCTTCAGCATCTCTTCGCATCTGTGGGCCTTCTTCCCGTGGTCACATGATAGCTGCTGTAGCTCCAGGTATCTCCTCATGATACGGTGGTGTTTGAAAGAAATGAGATTGGTGGAGAGCAAAACCTTCTTGTCACATGTTTCTCACATTTCTGGTAGGAAACTGTTTCCCCAGAATCCTCCCAGCAGGCTTCTCCTTCCATCTCATTGACCACATTGAGTCATATATTCTTGCCTGGTCCAAGGACTGGGCCTTGCTTCCCTGAGATAAGGGGATCTCTGCCTGTCAAATGAATAAAATGAAAATCCTGTTAGCAAGCAAGAAAGGGGGTGTGAATGTCTTTGAGTAGGCCACCAACAACATCTGCCAGATGCCACCCTCTGGCTACTCAGCATTCATGCTCACCTTCTTTCCATACATACACTTTACACAGAACCTCCCTGCCCAAATAAGAGACCGAAAATTCCATCCAGCTCTAAGGCCATGATCACTAGGTGATCAGCAGTCCTCTTTGTCAAGTCCAAATGTCGCTCCTTACAAGTTCGTCTCCTATAGTAAAACTTAAGCTATCTGTCCACGGCATAACCTGAAACATGAAAGTGGAGAAGGAACATGTTAACTCTAATAAAACCTTGTGTTTGGCAGAGGGGAGAACTGGAAACACTCAGTAACCACCTGTTGATAGCACATATCACATACTGCTCACTAGGAATAGCAAGGACCACATATCTTGAAAATCAAGTAAGTTCCTCTTAGCTGCTCTGGAAGCCCTGATTCCTTCTTTTGGAGGATCTTCTTGTCCATTTTACTCCATGACAAATTTGGCATGGACAATGGAGAGTAAATTCTTCCTAGGGGTGGCAGAGATTGCACAGCTGTCTTCCTATTGGTGGAGTTTGGGGGACCTGGGGATTGCCCTGAGAGTTGGACAGTCACAGGATGCTGCAGCCAGCATTGGGAGTATTTTGGCAACTCAATCCTCTTAAATATTCAGTATGCTTCTTATCACAGAAATTTGGAAAAAAAAACCAAAAAACAGATTTATAGACATCATCACTTCTGACCACAATAAAATTAACAGTAGAAATAAGTTTTTTTAAGTTATATGAACAGTCTTATGATTCAAAATATACTCACAAATAATACTAATTTCTGCTCAAGAAATAAATTGCAATATAAATTTAAAACAGTGGAAATACACTAAATATCAAAAGCCAAACAAGGCGGATAAGGTGGTTTTATGGATAAATTTATAGCCTTAAATAAATGTATTAAAAATGATAAGGAGTTTTTAAAAATGAAGAAAAATCTTCAGCTAAAGGCACTAGAAAAAGAGCAAAAGTATAAACCTAAGAAAACAGAAGAAAAATATAATCTTAAAAATTTAAGAGCAGAAATTACTAAAAAAGAAGAAAAAACTACAAGGGATTGCATCAAAACTGGTTCTTGAAGGAAAATTAATAAAAAAGACAACATGCTAAGTGGACTAAAAAAAAAAAGAAGAACAGACACAATATTACGAATTTTGAAAAGGAGAGATACTTTAAGATTTAAAAACTCATAACAAGATCCTTTGAAAACTTTAAGCCAATATTTTAAAATTATATTAAATGGA
>NW_012145301.1:3476527-3478319 GCF_000956105.1 Propithecus coquereli
AAGGAAGGAAGGAAGGAAGGAAGGAAGGAAGAAAAAGGGAAAGGAGGAAGGAAGGATGGAAGGAAAAGTAGCAAGTGCAAAGTGCAAAGTGCAGAGAGAGGGGAAGGCTGGCATGGCTGGAGTGGAGGGAGCAAGGGAAGGAGAGCAGGAGATGAGGGCCAAGAAGCGAGGATGGCCGCAGACCACGCCAGGCAGACCTCTCCACAGACTGCAGGGAGGGCTGAGATCTCTTTGCTGAACCCCTTGGAGGGTCTTGATCAGAGAAGAGATACAATTCAACTTCTGTATCACAAACATTATTCTAGCGCTGTTGAAGAAATGCTCTGACAGGGGAGAAGGGTGATAGCCAGAAGACCAATTAGGAGGTTAATGAAAAAATATAGGCAAAAAATGATGGTGTCTTAGAGCAGGGTGGCAGTAGTGAAGATGGCAGAATGTGATTTTATAAATATTTATATAAATGAAGTAGAACTGCCACGATTTACTGGAAAGCTAATGTGGAGTTTAAAAGAAAAGATGTCAAGACTTTTGGCCTGGGTAAGTGACAGAATGGAGTTGCCTTTAATTGAGGTGCAGGCAGCGTAAGTTTGGTGGGGGAAGGGTGGCAAATACCGGGTTGTTCAGTTTAAAATAAAATACATAATTCATCGTTCAAGTAGAGGTGATAAGTAGGCAGTTGGATATACAACTCTAGACTTTGGAAGAACTGAACAAACTAGAGAGAGAAATTTAGCATCATCAAAAAATAGGTAGTATTCAAAGCCAAGAGTGAATAAATAGAAGACAGACTAGATCCAGGAACTCATTCCTGGAACTCCGACACGCCAAGGCAAGGGAGACGAGCAAAGAGAGTAAGAACAGCTGGAGAGGCAGAAAGGAAAACAAGAACATGGTGCTCTGAAGGCAGAGAAAGCTCTTCGCAAAGTGGCTCCGGGTCCAGCGTGCCTGAGCCACATGAAACGAGGACTCTTCATTAGCCAGTGGCTTCCCGGTGGAGGGCACGGGCGATCATGGCTATCGAGTAAAACTCCCCAGGGACACCGCACTCCATGGTAAGATTTTGGAGGCAGCTTCATTAAACTTTCAGGGCGAGACAAATACACCCTCTTTCATCCCTTTTATTCAGAATTGTGCCAGAGGTTCTACACAACAAAATAAAATAGAAAAAAGAAGTGAAGTACAAGAATTGGAAGGAAAAGAGATAACAACTCTTCTTTGCGGTTTATAGGATATCTGTATATAAAATCCAAGATAATCTACAGATTAACACTTAGGAACTAATAAAAGATTTAAACATTTGTTAGATTCAAGATTAACATACTTAAACTATTCTACCATACAGAATAAAAAAGCACAGTATTTCTATTAATTACCTATAACCAGTTGATATGGTTGGATGCTCTTCCAAATCTCAGGTTGAAATTGATCCCCAGTGTTGGAGGTGGGACCTGGTGGGAGGGGCTTGAGTCGTGGGGGCGGGTCCCACAGGAATGGCTTGGTGCCCTCCCCAGGTAAGGAGTGAGTTCTCACTCTTTTGGGTCCCAGGAGAGCTGCTTATTAAAAGGAGCCTGGCGCCTTCCTCTCTCTCTTGCTCCCTCTCTGGCCATGTGATGTGCCAGCTCCCCTTGCCTTCCGCGTTGAATAAAAGTTCCCTGAGGTCCCCACCAGAAGCTGGCACCATGCTTCTTGTACAGCCTGCAGAACCCTGAGCCAAATAAACCTCTTTTCTTTATAAATTACCCAGACTCGGGCATTCCTTTATAGCAACACAAACGGACTGATGCCCTAGCAA
>NW_012145301.1:3479251-3485196 GCF_000956105.1 Propithecus coquereli
TTAAACCAATATGTTTATCAAAATGGAAAGAAGTTAAAATACTGATTTTTCTTTTTAAAAAATCTATTATCTGTGTTCAAGTGTTTATTTCTCCATACAGTGAGAGAAATGAGAATTGTCAAACATATTTTCCAAACTTGGCAGAAGAATAAAGTGGTACAACCTTTCTAGGTTGAAATATATTTACAGAAATTTAAATATGTTTTCTTTGACCAAAGAATTCAAGGAATTTGTCCTAAAGAAAGCAGAAAAAGTGTGCAGAGTCATATGTAGCCCATTTAAGTGAAGGCATGGAAAAAGTCTTTGATATAGTTAACCAAAAAAAAAAAAAAACAGTTTAAAAAAGTTACATATAGTATGATCTATTTTTTATGAAACAAGAAAATAGTATGCATATATTCAAATGCTTCAAAAGTTATCCGGAAGTAACACACAGAAGTGATTATTTCTGCATGCTACAGTTACAGAGTTTTATTTTCTTACTTATATTTTTCTGTGCTTTCTTCATTTTTCAGTAGGTATTACTGGATAAGTCATTTTCAAAAAAAATAAGCAGAGCAGACATGCATTTAGTGTTTTTACAAAATATTTGATTATTTTTAATTTGTTCTTTTATTTTGGTACTCTCTCCTAGGATGGGCATTAAATAGAACATTAAACATGAGGGAAAGGTGAGTAGCATATTCCATGATGTACTCAAAATTATCCCTCTATGTCACCAACTAACTCAGGTCCTTCATGGAGTCTTATATGCATGTGTCTCTGCAGGATGAACCCCTCTCACATGGAGTTTCTTGGCCCCTAACCCAATAGATCTCCAGCAGTCAATATACCTATGCACTTAAGTTTTCACATAATACACACACTCCTATTACTATCTTTTCTGAATCATGTTGTGTATTAAAGTTGTTTATTTACATAACTTATTCTAGTAGACTAACTCTCCAGAAAATCGGACAAATGTATCACTCTTTTTGTATCTCCCAGAAACAATTGGCAAAATACTGCTCAGATATTGATATAAATGACTTGTTTGTTGACTAAAATATTGTGAGGAATGCATAGGCTTAACTTGGACTAATTTGTGGCTATTTTTTTAACATTAAATAATTAATTTTTGAAGAAATACAAGTATTTACCTTTTAAATATAAGTAAACACATAAATATAAAACTACACAAATAATGATACTAGGTTCAATTATAATTATATTTGAGAGGATTACCTTAAATTGATGGGTAATTGATCAATACTGATTTATAATCAGAAAATGGATGTGAGAGAGGCCTGCCTTCATATTTTTATCTGTGTCGTGGAAGCCAAAAATGTTCTTCCACAAAAACATTCTGTTAGAGATAGACTATGGCTGAAACAGGGTCTAATCCAAAACATCACTTCCTTAGTTCTAATGAAGTATTTTATTTGCTGGATAAAAATAGATTGAGGAATAAAAGTGAGTTAATAATAATAGGTACCATTTACTGAGCAACTGCTGGGTGCAGCGCTTTGTGTTCAATCTCTCTGACCCCATTAAAAACCTTGTTATACAGTAAGAGAAGGAGCAGGCAGTCTAACTTCTACTGACTCCAAAACCAAAACTCCCAACCAATAGATCCAATTCTCTGTGGATATATTAAAAGCAGTTTAGTAGTGATTTCAGCAATGTAGTCAAAGTTCCTGGTTATGTCTTGAAATTTTCATGGATCATAACACATCTGTGGTACAGTTGTGATCAAATAATTATATCCACTGCATTTACCAAAAATAAAATGATGTATTAAAAAGTCCTCAGGAAAACGATTCTCTTGAAATATCTTTATGGTGCTATCTGGGGGGAAAATCTCATTTAGTTAAAGTGCTGTTTGTAATTAGCATGGCATTCCCTTTTATGCCTAAAAATAGAATTACACTAATCATTTTAACAGTATACATTGATCTAGCTTTTATATTTTATTTGGATGAAAATAGAATAGCATGTTTTCTTAAAAATACTTTTGATGAAAGCTTGATATATTATCACACATCTAGACCTAACAAAGCTAGTCACTCAATAGATGATATTGAAATGCCATCCCTTTGTTTAGCAATTGCTTTTTATATCGGGGCACAGGCCACTAAGGAAACTATAAGAAAACAATGCCAAGGATAATTGCTATTTCAGTCTTGTCTGTGCCCGGGTATAATCAGCAAACTTCTCATATGTAAACAATTATATACTTCATGGTTCAGGTCCAAACTCAAATCTCACATTTTAGATACCCACCTTTAGAAAAGCTCTTTCTTTTGTCTAATATTTTCTTTAGATTCCACTGTGGTGCTTCAGAAATAATGTAAGCTTCACAGGGAAAGCATTGTTTTGCAAAGTTGCAGATCCAATATATTGTTTTGGTTTTATATAAAAAGGAAGTACAAGGGGAAATTTGCATGCAAATAAAGAGGTTTAATAAAATATCATGCAGGAAGCTTTCATTTTTCTTCCAGTGATCTGTAATTTGAGTAATAGCTCCTGGCCAAGAGAGCGTATATCTTTTCTGATAAACTTAGAGGCAATGTGCCATGTGGCAAGAGTGCAGATTTGGGAACTAGACCGGTCTGGGAGCCATGCAGCTTCAACTCAAGTAATTTTTCCAGAGATGCATTGTTGGTGACCCTAACAAAGCTACTCAGATATCTGCGTAGGTTCTCTATTCTCTGATATAGAAAAAAGAACAGATTTTTGGCTAATTATCTTCAATGAGAATATTTTTTTTTTAATTTTTCTTCACATATATTTCCTTGACATAGACTAGGATATCATTTCTGTCTGATTTTGGTTCCATAAAGTGCACAGACCTGATTTCACTTTGCTAATCAAGCTTTAATGTGTCATGTTATCCTATGTTGTTCTCAAATTAAATCACGAATATGCCAAACATCTCAAGGATTTGGATTATTTCTAAAGATTACAGAGCTGGAAGAGCTTCTCAGAGAAACGGAAGCAGCTTCTAAATGTGTTTTCAAGTTTCTTCTTATATTTTGAATCTAAATTATCAGAAAGAAACCAAGAACAGATCATCTTCTTCCCTTTGGGGATACAGAAATGTTTTGTGGATTTAATAAGCCTCCTGAGATATATAGATTTATTTAAGAATTGCCAGAATCTAGAGAGAGTTATGATATCAGATGCTTTTCTTTTCAAATGCAGTATGAACAATTAAGAAAATGTGCTGCTGTTGCCTGAACTTCTTTCCTACATCAAAAGATTTTCAAAGAGTAATTCACTATGGCCTCCAGCCCTAAGATGCATCCAATTGCGTGTTGCACTCAAGGACTTTTGCCAGCAGTGGCCATCGAGAAATACGGTAATTGTCCTCTTGCTACATGAAGATGTAATGATAGTTATTGCAGAAGTTATAGGAAATGCCTTCCTTGATCTACATCTTATGAGATTATGCATGTGTTTTAGTCGTTCATTCCCTGCATTCTTAAAAATTAAGTCACATTTGTTATCAGATTTCAGAATTTCCTGTATTTGTAGCTTTGGTTATGACAACAATTTTGTGAACAAAGTAAATTCGATACAATATACTATAGTGAATGGTGAAGTAGTATGTAGTTTTCCCCAAGTTTACATCATTTCTTTGATTTGAGAGAAGCCTCTGATTTTCCGTGGGGACTTAGCGCATCTATGTGGAGAAGTTCATCCTTCTTGGCTTCTGTATTTCTAGTCTAGAAGCCAAAACATAGATTCTGGAGGACCCTCAGACTTTTCTGTGCACACCAGGAAGAAATCCAGCACATCCCTTTGTTTACATTGCCCCAAAATAATGAAAAATGAAACACCACCATTTTTACCTTGAGCACTTCTACACTGGTTTTTATGCATTTGGGTGGTAGTAGAAAAAAAAATTTAATGGTAAAATCTTGCTGAACACATTTTCCAGGTAGGAAGACTATTACTATTCAGTTTCCAATCATATGAGCTCTAGTATCTTCCTTCTAATTTAGGCATCACTGGCAACAATCAACTTGTCAGATTTATACAGTAGATGAAAATGGAAAAGATAAAAATTGAGTCCAAGGCTGCTTTTATTCTGAAGTTTAAATGGCAACTATTATCATTTCATATAGCCCATTATGTGTGAATGATGTCTAAGACCATACGGTTTCATCATGAGTGTTCATGAGCTTTTTCTTTTTTTCACTTTTACATCATATTTTATTTTAATTAGCAGGGAAATTCTTATACTAGAGATTCCGCTGATGCTCAGAAAGGCAAGCTTTGTTTCAAATTATTATTTCAAAACAAATAATATATACTTGATTCAGCACCAGGACTCATGATTAGAAGCAAATGAAATGAAATTGAAAATTTTTATTATGCTATTTATATTCAAATATAATAGTTTAATGTCACTTTAAATCCTATAACAAAATTATGTAAATAAACCCAAAGTATAAACTCTTTTTCAAAAACTTTTGAGTATAAAAGTCAAATATTTTCTAGCTAATTCTCAAGATTAAATTTTAACAACAAAAATGTGTGGTATAAATCATACCAGGTTATATCATATTAAACAGCTGATTTACCAACAACGAATTTATTTATTCATCTAAAACAGGGTTTCTCTACCTCCACACTATTGACATTTGGGGCCAGATAATTCCTGATAGTGGCGGCTGTCCTGTGCACTGCAGGGTGTTTAGGACCATCCCCGGCCTCTATCTATGCACCAGTTGTGACAAGCAAAAAATGGCTCCAGACATTGTCGAAAGACTCCTCTGTGCAAAGCTGCCTCTAGTTAAAAACCACTGATGTTAAACATACTTGAGGGTCTCCATGTGTCTGACACTGTGTTAGGTACTAAGGATGCAGAGATGATTAAGATCCAGCTCTTAAAAACTCATATCTAGAACTGGAGACATGTGAACATCAATGCAAATAATAATAGAGGTATATTCAAAGAATTGTGCATTGATTTTACTCAATTTAATATGTCCCCAAACTAATCATTCAATGTATCTCATTTAAATGTCTACAGACAATTTAAAGGAGATGTACTCTTTCCTCTTGGACTTTGAAAGACTCATTCAAGAGAAAACTCTTTCTCATCAGTCTAGTATATTCCTTATCCAAGCACATACCATGACAGTTTTTCAGACCTTATCCTTGCACACAGTTTCATAGACTGTCTGATAGCAGAGTCCAGCTCAGTCTTTCTAGTCACAGTGTAATACAACTCTTCCAATTTATTGACTCATCAGTCAATCTTGCCTCTCCGCAATCTACCCCCCAAAATTGTCGTGTATATGTCAGGTCAGGTGAACTAAGGCCATTCAGCGTAGGTCAAAATTCTCAATGAGCTCTATAAATCCACGTAGCTCAAAAATGCATGAAGTTACCTCCATACCTCAGACATTTCCTTGTAACGTACCTCAAAATAATTCCAATTCCTTTCCTAAAAATAGCTTTGTAAATAAAACGATAATGTGTTCTTTATTGTTTTGTTCTGTAATAACACATTTTTAAACAACTCTAAATAATATGTTTGTAGCTTCCTATTTGTTGAATAAAAAAAGGAAAGAAAACAGATATGCAGGATAGATTTAAGATTAGATTGCCTCTTTAACCTTGGTCATTGCCAGAATCAACAGACATCATTTTCTTGCCTGATGTCTATTAGAAACAAATAATAAAGAAAAATTTAAAAAAAGGAAAAAAACCAGACATCATTATTTATCATTTTTTTTCCTATTTATAGTTGCAAATCCTAATTAAAAATTTTTCTTTTTTCAGATGGGGTCTTACTCTGTCTCTCCTGGGTTAGAGTACAGTGGCATCGTCAAGCTCACTGAAACCTCAAACTCCTGGGTTCAAGCAATCCTGCCTGTCTCAGCCTCCCAAGTAGCTGGGACTACATGCTCACCCCACCACGCCCAGCTAATTTTTCTATTTTTTGTAGAGAC
>NW_012145301.1:3485246-3485751 GCF_000956105.1 Propithecus coquereli
GAAGAGAAAAAAAAATTGAGTTAATAAAAGCTACCAAAACTGTAAGATCTGTTTTAAAAAAAAAAAAACTAACAAAATGTGCAATGGTCTGCAGAGATCATTTTTTAAATATTTTAAAGAGAGAACTGAATACTTCAAAGAATATATCATATTAATGATTGGGAAGAATCAATACCACTGTTGTCAATTCATCCCAAATTAATTATAGTTTCAGTACATTTATAATCAAATCTAAACAGGGAAACTTAAAATTCATTTGAAAGAGAAAGTGGTCAAAAATAGCTAAAGAACAACAAGGTGGGCAGATTTGCACTACTAAAAAATAAATCAGTAAATAAAATACTTGATCTTGGTGTCAGAATGAACTAATAAAACAACATAACTGAATAAAAAGCACAAAACAGACAAAGAAATTTTTAGAAACTTGATACCTACTAGATGTGGTATTACAAATTAGTGGCAAAAGGGTGGCCTCCCAATAAATGGTTCTGAGACTATTTGATTT
>NW_012145301.1:3487550-3488732 GCF_000956105.1 Propithecus coquereli
TAATCATTTTATATATGAGAAAACTGAGGCTTAGTTAAAAAATTTGTCCAAGATCATATAGCTAGTTAATAGCAAGACTTAAATTTGAACTTGTCTACTTTTACCTATTCTTCTTAGAGTCAATTTGTAAATTTGTTGGCAATGTCTTATCTAGAGACAATTTAAAGGGAATGTACTCTTTCCTCTTGGACCACTTATCTAGAGATAGCTTATGGGAATCTGAGGAAATTCTTAATTTGATTTATTTATAAGGACAACCAAGTATTATTATTTACAAATGACAGCTCTCCAGGTTTTGAGAACTTTAAGGGGTTCGCATTATTTGTTAGGTTCTCCTGGCTTAACATCATTCTTTGGTTAATATTTTAGTTCTCATGAAAGAAGCTATTTTATGCTACTATTCAACATTGACCATCCAAAGCCTCTATCCAAAGCAATGAGAAAAGAAAATAAGAGAAGAGCCAGATATAACCTTTCGGTAATTAGAATGTTTAGGTAAAAGTCTATTTTGCTGGTTTCTGATTCTTGCCAAACTGTTTAATCAATTCTTCATGTACAATACTTTTTTAAACGACTCCAATTATTTTTAGCCCCATTTTTACAAGAATGACGCTTTGCCCTCCCAAAATTACAGAATTACTGTTGAACTGCATTAATTTTAAATGTTATTCCCATATCCATCAATGTTAAACATACACCAAACCTATGACCCAGCTCTAAGGCGTATACATAGAAGAAATGAGTATATACGTCCACTAAACCTCCAAAATTTTCATAGCAGCATTGTTTATAATAGACAAAAACTGGAAGCAACCCAAAGATCTGCGAACAGTTGAATGGATAGATTGTCATGGTTTTTAAAAAGAGTAGTATTCAGCACTTAAAAATGCTTCTTGCATATGCAACAAGAATAAATTGCACAAATATAATGAGAAGGTAAAGAAACAAGACACAAAGTATTAATTACTGCCTAATTCCATATATATGAAGTTCAAGAACAGAAAAAATTAATTCATAGAGATAGAATTCAGAATAGTGGTCTTTCTCTGGGCAAAAAAAGAAAAATGGTATTAACTGTGAAGGGAGAAGAGGGAAACCTCTATCGCCTTAATAACATTATTTTAATCTGTGTTGAGGCTACATGGATATATGTAGTGTGTGTATACATATATATATAAATCT
>NW_012145301.1:3492197-3495963 GCF_000956105.1 Propithecus coquereli
TTGGCTATGGGAAATACTTTAGTGGATCATGAGAAGACTTTTTTAATGGAAGGGATCCTCTTAAGAAGTAGTTGGAGGCTGGGTGTGGTGGTGCATGCCTGCAGTCCCAACTACTCAGAGGCTGGGGCAGGAGGATTGCTAGAGCCCAGCAGTTCGAGGCTGCAGTGAGCTATGATTGTGCCACTGCACTCCAGCTTGGGCAACAGAGTGAGACTCCGCTTCAAAAAAAAAATAGGAGCAGTTGTGGTAGTCCAGGCTCATGTTATTCAAAGTGTGGCCAGTAGCCACGCAGTACCAGCGTGATCTGAGAGCACATCAGACGTGGAGAAATTCAGGACCCACCCAAACCTACTAAACTAGAACCTACCATTTTAACAAGACCCTCAAATGACTGCTATACTGTAATTTTAGAGGAGCCCTGGTCTAGGCAAACAGAGACTAAGTGGCTTAGTTAGGGCAGGGGTAATTGGGATAGAGAGGGTAGGAAAGAAAGAAAGAGAGACAGGGAAAGAGAGGAAGAAAGAAAGAAAGAGAAAGAGAGAAAGAGAGAGAGAAAGAGAGAGGGTAGGAAAGAAAGAAAGAGAGACAGGGAAAGAGAGGAAGAAAGAAAGAAAGAGAGGAGGGGGGTAATAGGAAAGAAAGAAAGAAGAGAGGGAGAAAGGAAAAGAGAGATAAAAAATTACAAATAAAATCCAAGACTGCTCACTGTCTAAGGCCACACAGGCCAGAAGAGGACCAACTAGATCCCAAGAGAGAGTCTGCACTAGCGAGTCTTCCTTACAGTTTGAGTTGGTGCCATAACCCGTTCATTACAGGAGGGCAGGAGGGGTTTCAGGCCCACTGCCATTGCCCTGAGTCCAGCACTGCAGAGGGTCAGGTAAACGTTCAGTTTTCAGTAATGCAAATGTGTTGTGTATCTGGAATTATTTGGGTCACCAGTATTTCTGGTAATTTTTCAGATCACTGAAGAATCACTTCTAGGATGTAGCCACACTATAGCTCTTGGCGTGCTCAGCGGTTTGCATTTTACCAATGCAAATAAAATGTCAACTAATAATTGCATCTTTTGCATGCCTGATTTCTTTTTCAATGGAAATACACCCTCTATATGGTGGGTGACCTGCTCCCCACCCCTTTATAAGCACCAAGTGAATCCTGAGATTTTTCACTCACTTTAGAGCAGAGAGATTTCTTGAATACATTCTCTGCTACTAAAATTGAATATAGAAAATCAAAATCCCAACATGAGGAAAAAACATTTTTACTGGAAAGTGGAGTGTGAAAAAAAGAAGCTACAAACACTGTCAGGAGGAAAATTTGAATATTAACAAATTACTGATATTTTATTTGTAATTTACATACTCTATTGTTACAAATATTAATAGATCTGGTAATAATCACTGGTATTTAATTTGTAGAGAAAATTAGCTCCCCATACTTCAAGATTTACGAAGTACAACTTTTTGTAAACATGAAAAATTGAAAAATGCCATTGAATTACCTACAAAATAATATAAATTAAATAAATGTCATCGCTGTCTCTCAGACTTTAAAATCTAAATGTAAAATTAAAAGCACTTTCTGGATGAACCAAATTCCAGGCCACTTAAACTAATATGGCATATAAAGTGGAACAACCAATTTTAGTTCCCTTCATCTAGAGGACTAACACCTCTCTCGGTCTGTGTAGTGCTGCTCTCACAGTGTACCCCAGACTGGGTAATTTATAACGAACAGAACTTTATTTGGCTCGGAGTTCTAGAGGGTAGGAAGTCCAAGATCGGGGGAAGCCCTCTGGTGAGGGCCCTTTGCTGTGTCATGACATGGCAGAAGGCATCACATGGGGAAGAGAGAGAAAGAGAAAGGAGCTAAACTCATTCTTTCATAAAGAGCCAACTCCCAGGATGATGGCATTAACCCCTCTGTGATGGCAGAACCCTCATGACCTGATCACCTCTCAAAGGCCCCACCTCTCAACACTGTTGCATTCGAGATTATGTTTCCAACACATGAACGCTGGAGGACACACTCAAACCTGAGCAGCACCTTAAATGATTCACAGATACTTATGCTAAAACCCAGTTCTCTTCAGATATTTGTAATTATTATTGTCCTTAATCCAAATACAAGTTTTTAAACATTTTAAATGAAGATAATTGAAGCAATATAATGGAACTATAGAGTAAAAGAGAAAAAAATGGTTATTTTAATATAATGTTGGTGGGTTTATATGCCAAACATTAAATGGAAGTAGTCTTTAGGCATTTGCACAAAGCTGAAAAATAAGAAAAAAGAGGTTACTTAGTGTACTTTGAATCCCGATGCAGAACAGCTCTGCATCAGCAGTTAATACCAATGCAATCTTAAGGCCAGCGAGGTGGCTCACACCTGTATTCCCAGCTACTCAGGAGGCTGAGGCAGGAGGATCACTTGAGCCCAGGAGTTGGAGGTTGCAGTGGGCTGTGGTGATGTCACTGCACTCCAGCCTGGGCAACAGAGAAACCCTGTCTCAACAACAACAACAAAAATGCAATCTTACATGGAACACCAGAAAACATGTTTTTAAAAGCTCTTCCAGTTTGAGGTAACTCAGGATGTTAGCCAATACATGCCGATACATCCATGCCAATTACTTTCTGCTGACATCCATTCTGATGAGTCCATGCTTGAGCTGAACTGGTTAGTGTAGTTTATATCTCCCTAGGTTAGCAACAGTCCATCCTCATTATTCACGGATTCCAGATTTATGAATTTACCTACTCGCTAAAATTTTGTAACCTCAAAATCAACACTCCAGGTGCTTTCCTGATCATTCATGGACATGTGAAGAGAGGGGAAAATTTTGAGTCCCCTGAGATCCCAGCTGAGGTCAACGAAGCTACCTCTGCCTGCTTGTTTTAGCACTCAGACGACCAGAGAACGGAGATGGGAGTGGGCAGTGCGAGGTAGTGCGAGAAGCTCCAGCTCTGTGGCCAGGCGGATGGGGTTTGAATCCCAGCTCTGACACTGATTATTGGGGTGACCTCAGGCAAGTCACAACACTTCTGGACCTTGCTATCTCTTCTGTAAAGTAGAATTTTAAAAATTCTAGGAAAAAAAACAAAGAAAACAGAATCTACCAGGACCAATTGTTTTTAGGATTACGATTATACAGTCTATGTAAAGATATGTGTATATGTGTGTATACCTATACCTGTATCTATATTTATATATATTTCCCCTAGGAGCAATGGGCCAGCATTTGCTAATTCAATGTTGGCAGCAACTTTATAGAACATAACTATAGCAAATAATGAGAATCAACTGTATATAAATACATATATAGTCAACTGTAATGTTTCATCTTGTTGCATAGTAATTATTTATATATTACATATAATTGTTTTATTTTACAAATTATCATATAAGCTACAGTTGTGCATTGCTTAAGGAGAGGTATAGGTTCCAAGAAATGCATCGTTAGGCAATTTCATTGTTGTGCAAACATCAGAGTGTATTTATACAAACTTAGATTGTACAGCCTACTGCACACCTAGGCTATATGGTACAGCTTACTGCTCCTAGGCTACAAACCTGCACAGCATGTGACTGTAATGAAACTGTAGGCAACTGTAACACAATGCTGAGTATTTGTGTATCTAAACATAGAAAAGGTACAGTAAAAATACCATATAAAAGATAAAAAATGGTGCACCTGTATAGGGCACTTACCCTAAATGGAGCTTGCAGGACGGGAAGTGGCTCTGGTGAGTCAGTGAGTGAGAGG
>NW_012145301.1:3496863-3498427 GCF_000956105.1 Propithecus coquereli
GAAATCCAACACAAAGAAATCAAAAATGATGCAGGAAATGAATGAAAAATTCATTAAAAAAATCGAATTATTAAAAAAAATCAAGCAGAGCTTCTGGAAATGAAAAATTCACTCAAGGAAACACAAAACACAGGAGAAAGCCTTAAGAATAGATTAGATCAGGCAGAAGAAAGAATCTTAGAGCTAGATGACAACACCTTTGAATAAGTAGGTGTATACTCTAAAATAATGATTAAAAGTAGAGAACAGTAAATACATAAGCCAGTAACATAGGTATTTAGTATCATTATCAAATATTATGTGCTGTACACAGTGGTATGTGCTGTACTTTTATACGAATGGCAGCACAGTAGGTTTGTTTACACCAACATCATCACAAACACGTAAATAATGTGTTGTGCTAAGACTTCATTATGTGGTGCATGTCTGTACGTATAAATACAGATTGAATAAAATATATGTAACTTTATCCTATGTAAAATTATTTCCCCAAATAATTCTGAGTCTTTTTTAAATAACATTTTTTCACATTACAAGTCAAGAGATTTTTGGGTGTTTGTTAATAATATTTTTTATTAGTTTATTTCTTCTTCCTCTTTTCATCCCCTCAGAAAAGGTGTGCACATTATCTTGCCTTCCAAAGAAAACAGCATCTCAAAATTGTGCTTCTCCAGTTGTCAGTATGTGAGAACTTTTCAAAGCAGAGCCCCATTTAAAGTCCTTACCAGAACCTGAGCCATAAGAGCATTTTACTTCAAGTTGTTTATAACCAACTTCCAAAAACATTGAATGTCAATTGCACTATACTTTGAAAAGAAGTTATTTGTCACTATAGACTTCTTATCAGATTTAGTTTGTTGCAGAGGAAAGGCCTTTTATTTTTATGGAAAAAAAAATGACTTCTGATTTGATTTAGTAGAAAGTTGTAATTTAGGTTTTCTAGTTTCATTTTCTTTTTCCTCTTCCCTAACAGTATAAAAAATATCCCAATACTGACTGTAAAACGTGCCTGTTGATATAAACAAAAGCAGGCTCTAATACAGTAAAAAGTTACAAACATACTAAAATATATAACTAGTATACTTATTTTAAAATTGGAAAAAATTTGTAAAAATAGATAATTTGGAAAGAAGTCGAATTGTCAGGCATTTCTAAGTATTCACGATTCTACATTGCATGACTTTATCACCTGTTTTGCAAGAGATTCTGCTTCTGTGACTAAATTTTAAGCAAAAGAAATAAGCTTTTAGTCTTGGACACCCAGAAATAGTTATTAATATAGAAAAATAAGACAAAGTTCTATAACGAGAACCTAGTATGATATATAAAATTGGTGTTGATCTTTTGTTAGATTTTAGGATCAAACTTTTTCAAACTGGTATTCAAACATGGCACAATACACTGCAAATTTTTCTAAAACCTTTTCTATTTATATAGTGTTTTATTTCTGAAAGCAAACACACACCCAAAAAGCTAAGTTTACCAAGGTTACAAAATGAATCAGTGGTAGAACAAAGAATATATAATAATTGAGATCTCGGACTTCAAGGTTTTATCTAATAGA
>NW_012145301.1:3499192-3510779 GCF_000956105.1 Propithecus coquereli
AAAAAAAAAAAGTATACACAACAAAACAGTGGCATTCCAGCACAAACAGGGAGGAGAGAGAAGACGGTCTGGAGAGTTGGCGTGTCCTGTCCCCACCCTGCTACAGGTGACCACCATAATAGAAAGCACTCGACTCTCTGTCCTTGTTGGTCTTCTCTCACCAACCTTTGCCTTCAAGGCCCTCTAACCCAATATTCACTTAGCCTCATCACCAACTCAGTACTCACGTTGGTTATCTATTGCGGTGTAACAAATTGCCATGACTTACTTAGTGGCTTCACATTGATTATCTCACGATTTCTCACAATAGTCAGAAATCTGGACACCATAAAGCTGTATCCTCTGCTTCAGCATCTCTCACAAGGCTGCAATCACAGCATTGACCAGGGCTGGGGTCTCATCTGAGGCTCAACCAGGGAAGGATCCACTTCCAAGCTCACAAAGGTTTTGGCAAGGGTTCAGTTCCCAGCAAGCTGTTAGACTGAGGGCCTCAGGTACTTGCTGGCTGTGGGCCAGAAGCTGTCTTCAGTTCCTTGCTACGTGAGCCTCTTCATAAAGCAGCTTCCTTCAGCAGAGCCAGCATGGGAGAGCATCAATAGAGAGAGTAGGACAGCAAGATAGAAGTTAAAATCTTACGTAACATAAATCACTGAGTGACATTCCACCACCTTTGCCGTACTCTGTTGGTTAGAAACAAGTCACAGATCCCACTTACACTACAGAAAGAGGATCACACTAGGGTGTGAACACCAGGAGGCAGAGATCATGGGGACTTTTGAGAGCCTCTCTACCACTATGCTTGATCTCAGGCCCAGGTATGGGCCCTACCCTGTATCAGTCATCCATTACCTTGGCCTTAAATCAAACTCTTGGGACTTCACTTTGATACAAACCAGTTAATTATCTTTTTTTTTGTTCCTGGAAATATGGCTCCCTTATTTCCTATACATCTCGCTCCTTTCATCCCTTCTAACTATATGTTCTACTTTTGGGCCCCTGAAGAAATACACTGCCCCTCGTGAACATTTATTGACTCCCACTGCTGAGTCTTCATCTAGGCTTTTCAACAACTGGTTAGTTGAATACTCTGGAATTTAGAATTGGTTTGTTTCTTTGGTTAACAGTGCTTGTACCATATCTGTGTGGGTCCCATAGACTAATGTCTGCCTTTCAGACCTGATGTTTGGGATATATCTCTCCGTACTGATTTCCTGAATAACCAACCCCAAGTCTTATTTGCATATTACACTTGTCATTCTCCTGACCTGTTAGGTCTGCCTGGTTTCCTGACCGTAACCTGTTCTATCTGGCCCATCCTGACAACACCTGAGCCTAGGTTCTCATACGTGTTCAGTTGCCAGCAAAAAAACTTTACGTCTCATAAATCCTTCTTTAGTTGAAGTTCAATATCTAATCATAACATTTACAAGGATTTTAGAAAATGCAAATAATCACTCACAGAAGCACAAATCTATAATGATGGAGAAAAGAGGCTTTCAATTCAAAGACATACAATTTTTTATAATAAATATTTAAAACTGCCAAACTACTTATTCTGGAGGTTTCTTTTTTTCTTAAAAACAGGTAGGAAGAAAATATAGCTCTCTGTAGAGTTCAATATTATTCCCAAACCTACACATCTGTTTAAGTCATATGCTTATGTTCTTTCCTCTGCCTGAGATAACCTCCTGTGTCATCCATTTTTACATGTCAAAATCCCATCTGTACCTGAGATCCATGTTGCTGGACACTTCCTCCTTGGAGCTCTTTCTGATCCTTCCAACCCAATATACAGTGAGTCCCTTCACTATACCCCCAAGACAATACTCACACTGTCCCTGGGATATACCATATTCATTACTTTTTCTGTTCTTTTACCACCCTGATGGTTGTTAATGTCTGCATACCAAAACCAACATATTTCTCACATTTTTACTCACAGAGATAAATTCAGTGGCAATATGTTTTTAGTACACTTATATGAGAAACATATTAATATTCAAAGTTTATTATGAATAGATGATATTTGTTTTAGGAAAGCAGAGTTGATAATGTTGATATCATATGTGATTTAATTAAGGGAAAATTTAAAATATGATGATATTAGCATTAATTGATGTTAGAAATGAACTGCAAAACTCATTTTCTGAAATATATACCACAGTTTAATATACAGTAGATAATAAATTTTAGTTTTCTTCATCCTATATCTTCGTATTTCTTATTAATCTACTAGTTTAACGTTGGCATATCTGTATCCCTCAAAAAAATGTTGTATTGTGAATGTGGATACATTAATTAAAGGTGTAATGACATCTGAAATACCTTCGAATTCTTACAGCATCACAAAACTGAACCTTAAAAGTACCTTAAGTACATAAAAGTCACCTCTCTATGAACACAGTCCAGGCTGAGAATGTCACCTTGGAAGTCTCCAGGAAACCATGGAGCACACTGGGACTCCCCAGCTGGAGCCTCACTCCCAGAGGAGCCACTTCTCCAGAACTGGGAGCACTGATGGAAGGTGGCTCTCAGCTGCCCACCCTCTTTGAGGATTGGTTCAGCTAAAGAATGCTGCTCTACCCAGTTACTCCTCCATCCAGGGCAGCCCAAAGCTGTGATGGACTATCAGAGGTATAAAAGACCAACACTCACCACTCAGGGCAACTCATCCCAGCTGCAGAGCTCCAGGTAGGTTTGGCTAGGTCCTTTATTGGAAATTCATTACAACTCAACTTCTGCCCAATCCTTTCTTCTCCTCCCTTCCACAGGTGTTAATCCTAAAATCATTCCCTAGCACCACCCTGCTTACAATTTCCCTCTCAGAGTCTGCCAACCAAGGAATTGAACTTGCAACAAACACTAAGATGCTCTTGGTAAGACAGAGAATTTTCACAAAGAGATAAAATGGTGGTTCTTTGCTGTTTCTACCTAAAGAAGGTTTCCCCCCAACCTTGAGTACCTTGGCATTATGGGTTAGATAATTATTTGCTTTGGGGGACTGCCTTGTGCATTGTAAAATGTTGAATAGCATCCCTGGCCTCTACCACTGGGTACCAATGGTACACACAGAAACACACACACACACACACACACACACATCCCGTATGATAAAAACGTCTCCCGACATGTCTCCCAGGCACAAAAACTCTCCCATTGAAAACCATTGCCCTATAGCTGATTCTGGTAGTAGGAGAACAGCAAGCAGTGTGGGAAATTGGCGTCACCCATATGCCAGGGGGTAGTTGTTGACAGTACACCAGGAAATGGGGACACAGATAATGGAAGCTTGGCACAGGCAGTGGTGGACACCTTCCTCCCCTCCCACACCCACCATCCTCTACTCCATCCCCACGCCCTCCCCACCACTGCATTTGCAATTAAGAGCCAAGATTCGACAATTTTGGAACTAGGGGTCAATGTATATTTTTCTTTAAGTGCACTATAATGTCTAGGCAGTCTTTAATCTTGCTTAATGCATATAGGATTCATTATTTATATTTTTTTAAAAGGTGTCAAATTCTCCAAAGTCCTTGATGAAAGGCAGGATTCTCCAATTCCACAGAGAAGCTGTAGGTTTTAGTTGTTTTTTTTTTTTCTCTCCAAATTCTTGAAGTGCCAGTGTTCTTAAAGGATTTCCTGGTCTGCTTTAAGTGTCCTGGGTATCCGTTTAAGTAATAGAGACACATCCTCCACATATAATCCCTTCAATTGCAGGGGAAGCTATGATATGGAAATTCTAGAGAATTTTCTCTACTTTTGAATTCATATATAGGGAGAAAGCTGGGGTTGGGGGAAAGGAGATGTACAATTGGGGCAGAGGCAGATGTCAGAGGCATATGGGAACCAGAAGAGAAAGAGTATCTGTAAGTTGGGGTGTCTTCAAAAAACTTCCTGTCACCAAGTGTTCCAATCATCTCTACTACTGTTATTGTCACATATTGTTTCCATCCACATCATTTCTTTGTTTGTTTGTCTGTTTGTTTCTTTCTTTCTTTTTCTTCTTTTTTTTTTTTAACTGAGGTATGGTTGACATACAAAAAAGCTGTGTATATTTAATGGGAGCATCTTGATGAGTTTGGAGAAAAAGTATATACCCGAAACCATCACCATAAACACTGCCATAAAGTTATCCATTGCCTCTAGAAGTTCCTCACTCTTCCTTTGTGTGTGTGTGTATTAAGACCATTTGATATAAGATCTACCTTCTTAACAAAATTATAAGTGCATAACGTGATTTTGTTACCTATATGCACTATGCTGTACAGATCTCTAGATTTACTCATCTTGCATAAGTCAAACTGTGCCCTTTGATCAACACCTCAATGATTGCCCCTCTCTTCAGCCCCTGGTAACTGCAATTCTGCTCTCCACTTCTATGAGTTTGACTGTTGTAGATTCTTTGATATAAGTGAGATCATGTAGTATTTGTTCATCTGCGTCTGTCTTATTTCATTTAGCCTAATGTCTTCTAGGTTGATCCATGTTGTGGCAAATGACAGACTCTCCTTTTATAGGGCCGAATAATATTCCATTCTATGTATATACTACATTTTCTTTATCCATTCATCTGTCCATGAGCATTTATGTAGTTTCCATGTCTTTGCTATTGTAACTAATGCTGCAATGAACACTGGAGTGCAGATATCTCTTCAAGATGCTGATTTCAATTCTTTTGGGTTTATACACAAAGTAGGACTGCTGGATCATATGATAGTTCTATTTTTAATTATTTTGAGGAACTTCCATATTGTTTTTCATAGTTGCTATACCAATTTACATTCTCACCAGAAATGTACAAGGTTTCTCTTTTCTCCACACACCCAACAACACTTGTTATCTTTGGGCTTTTTTTTGTGACAAGCCATCCTAACAGGTGTGAGGTGATATCTTATTGTGGTTTTGATTTGCATTTCCATCCACATAATTTTAAAATAATTTTTAAAAGGAGGTGCTTTTAGATATGTGTGTGCCATAAAAGGACTATATACAAACCAAAAAATTGCAGAAGAAATGGCTGCTTTTCAGCACTATCTTTAACCATTGCCTTTTTTTTCTTTTGAATCTAAGATTTTAGCTTTCATTTGTTTTCTGTTAACCAATCTAATTTTTACATGCTTACTAATGCACCTTTGCATCACAGGGTTTAGCATTAGCAACACTGTGGGAGAAGCAGCAGAGAGAATATCCATGAAACACAGGTAATTTTTAATTTTATCAGACAATTTCTTCCCATGAAGAATTTATGACTTTCTTGTCTGTAATCAAACTCCCTGGCATAAAAGCACATCCTAATTAGAGCCGTCTGCTCCTAGCAGGATAGTCATCCCAGACCAGTGCGCGGGGAAACATCCTAATTCATTTTAAACGTGTAATTTGTTTCTGCACTAAATCTAGGCAAAAAGCCACTGGATGTCCTTGGAGACTTTTCTTACACAATGAGGGCAAAGAAAGTTAAAACAGGAACTCACTGAGTAGAAACCAAAGATCTCTAATTAGGAAATATTAATCTAGGACATGCAGTGATAAAAATGTAAAATACCACCAGCTCATATCGTGCTTATTAAAGTCATTGGCCCTAGAAAAACTACTACCATCTCATATGTTCATAGGCTTTACACTTCCCCTTCCCTAAGATCAAAGTACATGGACTCCTTCACCTATCCAGCCAATTGTTCATTCATTCATGTTACAAACACTGACTGTTTTTGAGCAAGGCACTATGCCCTGTGCTAAAGAGAATATGAACAGATACGAGCCACTGATCTTGTTTTCAAAAGTTGGTGGACAGTATAAAACCATTTTCAGAACATTTTTTCTTTGTTTCAGGGAGAAAAAGGAATAATTTATGGACTAAGCTATTTTTATTCCTACCATAAATATAGCAATTAAGTATAGGTGTTCTATTATTCCCTCCACTATTTGTTTATTATGACATAATTACAAGGATTGAGACATCTCAGACATTTTCTAAGAATGGTCCCTCTATCACATTGTGTTTGTACTCAAAAGCCAGCATGAAAGAGCTCAGAGTATACATCAGATCTGTAAAAGGAGAGAAAAAGCACTATTCAGATTTTCATAATTGTAAATAATTTTAAGGGAAAATGTGAAATACTAATTCAAATGTTAATTAATGACCCCTAGAAGACAAGTAAATACACACACACAGTTGGAAACCACCTTCTGTCAGGGTCTATATTTCTATTGCATTTTATAACTTCTACTTTAAGTCACAATTAAATGCAAAATACTTTGAAGGGCTGCTCTTCAGCTTTTTATTGCTAATAGTCTCTGCTCTCTGTGCCCTCATCTCCTCTACCTCTTGGCTTCAGCTCCACTTTCCCCAGTTTCTGTGAAGGGGTGAAAGAGCATGCTGGGAGAAAATGCCATACCTGCAAAAGACAGAGGGGCAGGTGCATTCAACTGACCCAGAGAAGGTTATTTCTAAAAAAAGTACTGCCATTAGCAAACACACACACACACACACACACACACACACAGAGAGATAGAGAGAACAAGGTTTTTCATATTGAAATGAGCACTGACAGCTTCAGATTTCAAAATGAATGAACCTGCATGCACATAGACACCTACGTACACACAAACACTTAATAACAGAATTTATTTATTTCAGCAGAGCATCAGAACACAATGATAAGCAAAAAGGCATCGTGCATTTTACAATTATTCTCTATTAAATGGAGAACCAAGATTAAGCTCTGATGAGAGAGAAAATATCCTAAACCCAGAACCAGAGCAGCTGGTGACCACTGGTAACATCACTAAAGTGGTTCTTTCAGTTATGACAGAGCTTCAGGTGTAGACTGCTAAGCAGAAACATCCATGTGGATGCAAACATGCTCCTCTGCTCCCCGAGGAAGCATAATCCACCACTTTCAAAAACAGATTTGTCCTGGAGACAGACCTCCGAACTGCACCGACGACATAAACAATGCCCATATTAGGAGTGGTTGGCCAACGCTAAAGGAAAGCTGTTTCTAAACAAGTCCTCGCAAAAGCTTATCAGTGATTATTGCTTAGTAATACTTTGGCCTTCTTTCACCCTTTCTATTACAAGAGCATATATTAAGAGATTTAGCCTGTAAACAGTTGACTCTGGGCTCATTTCACATCAGCAAAGCATAGGAGAGAGTTATAAATAATGCATGTAGTGATGTTGCAAAATGGTTTGAGTGCATGCAGAATGAATGACCGACCACATCACAAATGGCTCACCAAGGGTTCTGGTGACGTCTCTTTGCAATTGGGTGGCTGCTAAGCATTAAATATTCACCAAGCTCAGTCTTTCAACATCACACCAATTAAGATGCTGTAAAATAATTGCAAACTATGTGTAGATTCTGAGGACAATGAACAATATATTTGACATACACATCACGGATTTAGAACTAATGCAGACTCTATCTTTTTAGTGCCTGAGGCCATTAAAGTATCTCCTTAAATAAGATCTTTTAATTACCTTGATGGGAACAGGTGGTCTATACTTATGAAAACCCAATAAGATATTTTAGCATAAATTTTCAAGCCAGAGTAATTTATTTATTTATTTTGCCATGTTGAAGGAAGAGAAATGGAAAAGAAGTAAAGAGAGGAGGAGAAATAAATATCTGGAAACTGTCTTCCAAGATTCACCAATGAGCTATGCAAAAACTTTAAGCTCTGGCCTAGTGGTGTTTTTGGTTTTGTTTATTTGCTTGTTTTAGTCAGCTCTACTTAAAGCTTCTATTATATAAAGCTTGTGGAATTAATTCCAAATTTTTTATATGCTTGACACAGTTGGGCACTATTTAAAATGTATGTTCACAGCTGCTGGGTCTGGGCGTGCGCCGTCAACTCCCAACACCAGCCGTCCTGGTTTGGTAGCCTCCATCACAGGTATGTGCTAATATCGATCAGCTGTTTAACAAAGTCTGGAAAGCTTTGATATATTCCCATATTGAAGCCAGATCATTAAAGAAGTACCTTTTTGAGATTATATACATTTATAAGGGTAAGAAAAAAGTTATACTTAATTTCTAAACCAAATTGGTTTTCTAGAAACTCTGCCTTTGGCAGATCCCTTCAATTTTGCACAGCAAAACAATGAATTTTTATCCCTTTTCCCTGAAACCCTTGGTTGTCCTTGAACCAGGGGAAAAAGATTAATCCCTTCTATTAAGAGTAATCTTGTTACAGGAACATCACTATTACTATTATTATAAATTCATTCCAATCTTCACCTGTTTGCTTGGTTTGTTTCTTCCCCCTCTAAAAATACCATACCTAAAGAAACATAATCATAAGCCTAGTTTATATCAAACTACTCCTCTATTTAGTTTAATATAGTTATAGAATAGTTGTGAATGAAAATATGCATTGACCTCTTATTATGTGAATAGCACTGTATTAAACAAATAGGATTTTTTTTTTTTTACCCAATATCTCTTCCCACAAAAATTCTATGATTAGGTGGAGTAAAAAAAGCCATAGCCATGAAACAATTAATGAACAAAACGGTACATGGAAGTGCGTTCTACTGCAGAGTTGTTTCTACTGAAGGCATCAGAGAGGCTTTGCAGAAAGCCTGGAACTTGAGGTGGGCCAGGAAGTCTCACAAAAGATGGACAGGTAGACAGAGGAAGGAGAGAGTGACATAGAATCAAGCCTAAAGGCATGAAAAATATGTTTTGTAATATAGGAAAGTATAATCTATTTATACTACACACATACTTAAATTTTTTAAATTGATTCAATAAGTTAGATACAAGGCTTTGCCTAAGGTAGATAGCAGTATTCCTGTGGTTTGGTCTTTAGCACAGTAGAGTCTTTTAAGTATTTTGATATTTTATAACCCACTGACAAAGTTCAAAAAGAAAAGGAAAGAAGATTTTTTAAAAAAGAAAAGAAAAGGAAAGAAAAACAGTGCAATTTGATTCCTACTGAGAAGAACACATTATTTTGCTATTGGGGATTAACTGTTTTATAAACTGTAATTATGATTTTTTGTCCATTCTGTACAAGATAACATCATACATACACAAATGGCAGTGTATGTTATATTTAAAGGTATATATAATGAATTAGACATCACAATGACCAACTGCTTATTTGATTAAACACCACTCATAGTTATTTGACAAGTTCCAGAAGGGCAAGAGTCAGGTCTGTGTTAATTCCCTTCCATAGACACTACCTGTAATAATAGGTACTATACCAGGTACTCAATAAATGCTGAATGAGTCAATAAATGAATTAATTATTGAAACAGATTCAGATAACAAGGAAACCCAAACTATTGCATAGTCTTTACCCAAAATGACTCTGTGGGAAGAAAATAATTACTGTTTTTATTAAGGTGTTCTTCTATGACAGGAGGTCATATGAAAAGGTTGGGGGAGGAGAGAAAGGTAGTAATAAAAGGGAATTTCTGTTTGTTTTTAATGCTCAAAGACCTTTCTCCTGTTTCTAGCTGACTACATGTGCATTGTAGACCTTCAGATGACGAATAATCAGACATTTTATATATATTTACAATGTGGGGTTTAAATTTTAGGCTGTGAATCCTGATGTTAAAATTTAGAAAGCACCGACCTCTACTTGTTCATGTATCGGTAACAAAAAGAACTTTCCAAAATTCTCCAAATTTGGTACCACCTTAAAAGAGCTAAACTCATTTTCCACTTGACTAACCCAGTATTTAATTAAGTACTTACTATGCACAGAGTTCAGTTAGACACTGTGCAACATTCAAATAAATGTTATTGATGTTCAGCACTTATCTTGGAGGAGATGATACAAAGATAAAATAAGAAAATATTAAATAGTTAATTAACAAGACAGTATAATACATATAGATGCCATATAAGTCAATGCAATAGCATTGTAGGATGTCAGGGAAGTAAGAATCACTACAATTGGCATAGTCTTAGATGATTTCATGGAGGAAAAAAATTGAATCTTCAAGGAAACATATTATTTAGAAAGATAAGGAGATTAGAGTACACTTCAGGAATTCATTCGTTAGCATGAAGAGAATCACCAATGGCCATGACATGTTTAGAGAAAAGTATAGTGTAGCTTAGTATACTATACTAATAGTATAGATTAGCCTTGCTAAGGAATACTATTCCTATGGGGGTGGGAAAGGTGATGGGGAAATCACAGTTTTGTTCAGCATGTAGAAAGCCTCAAATGACAGCCTAGGCTTTTAAGACAATTCTGTAAGCTGTGGTTGATGATATGATGAAAAGAGTCATTTTAAGACCATTTATCTGACATGCATACTAGTGTGCAAGATAAATTTGAGGTGGGAGGCACTAGAGGCGGGAAACCAGTTAGGAAGCTCTTGGAATAAACCAAGCATGAGACGGTAAGAGCCACAACTCCAGAGGCAGCAATGGGGCTGGAAAAAAAGGATGGAAGGAGTGACATTTCAAAAGAGAAATCAATAGCACTTTTTGACTGATTGGACTTGAAGGGAGGCTCTAAAGGTCATTTTAAACTAAGACAGCTGCAAAAATGATCACAGAAGTAAAGGACATTCATGCACCACTCAGAGTTGGACCAGATGACCTCTACGACCTCGTCCAAACTCAGTTCCACTCCTTGTGTCTGCACAAATTGTTCTCCTCTCTCTCCCCTCTGCCTATCCAGTTATGTCCATCTGTTAAGACCTATTTCAAGTCTCAACACTCCTGGAAGACTGGATGACTATTCCATGCTATGTGCATAGCCTCTTTTGAGCTCCTGTTATATTCTTCTCTTCCACATAAACAGGGTGCAATTAAAATTGCTTCCTCTTACATGCCGTAGTATTTCTTTTTTGTATGAATCTTTCCTCCCTCGGTAGATTTTCCTCTTTCTATAGCACAAAAGCTAGCACTGAATCAAATGCTAACTGGTATAAAATACAAACCTAGAGGTAACAAATCTAAATAATGCATCTCTTTTACTAGACCACTAGAAATTTTAATACCCAGAGGATACAGGGAAGCCTATTGGAACTGTATCTTCAAAAACTGAAATAATTTCCTGAAATTTGAAGCTGAAAGTGTTGCTAGATGCTCACATATTGCCTATTACAATAAAACAGGAATCCCTAGAAGAGTATGGCAAATAACCTCCATTGCTAAATGAACAATTAAGAAGCCTATTCTAAGAGTCACAATGGAGCTAAACATTCCCTATATTGTACAAGGAGAAACAAGTCAATGATGTCTTTGTGCTGCTCAGAAAATCATACAAAGTCACTTTCTGCTTTCGAGTTCGCTCTTTGGCCCTATGTAAAAAGCTGCTACAGAAACTGCTTTGTGCTCAGCAAAAACCCAACCTGTTAATTCCAGTGACCAGGATCACTGGAGGTCAAGAGGTAAAAAGCACCTACTACGTTACATTTTCATAGTTCAGAGGTTTTTCCTCTTTACTCCACGTTTATATGTTGATGTATTTTTGAAGAACATGCATTTCATTTTTAAAAGGCCTAGTCGTGACTATCTTGCAGTTGTAAACAATCATTTATTGAGAGTCATTTGGGTTCTGAGCACCGTATTAGGGCATTTAGAGAAGAAATGGTAAAAAAAAAAAA
>NW_012145301.1:3511714-3513899 GCF_000956105.1 Propithecus coquereli
TTTATTTCCAGGTTTGTGTCTGATCTGAACAGGTGAAATTGCTAAACGTTTGAATGCCAAGTAACTGAGGTGCTGGCTACCGTGTGCATTTTTAGTATTTCACGCAAAAATGAAACATTTTATTCGTCAGTGTCTTTTAATTGAAGAAAAAGAAATACAGTGGGATGCCAATGGTGTTTTGTTTCAGTATCAAATTCTCCCTCTGTCTTCATTTGAATTATAGGCATGTACAGCAAATTCAACTTTGAATCCAAAACTTATATGTTCCTTTTGCCTCAATCAATTTTAGTAGTGAATATTCACCTCATAGTTAACATTTTAACTTATTAAACATAAACTGGAAAGGAGTATCACAGCTCTGTGGCTGTCTAAGGGAAAGGAAAAGAAAGGGATAGTGGTTGGCTTTACCCATGTCTGGAAAGCCAACGCTGTGTTTTGGAAGGCTATTTAGTTGGAGGTCAGAGGAAGAGACGCGCAGGAGGGCTGGGAAACAAATTGCAGCATACTGTGAGATCCCTTAATGTGTAAAACATAAAAGGATAAGATTTCAGGAAAAAATATTAAGTTCAACATCTTACATTTGCAGTGTTTTTACATTTACCTTGGGTGACAAAATGGGCCATGGCATTTCAGAGCAAATGTCCTTGATGTGAATAGAGTCCCTAGTCTTGGACACTACCCCACCTCTACGTGTGCTAGATGACCAATTTTGTAGGGGGGGGACACAAAATATAACGTGAAATGTCCTAGAGAAGGTTTTTCTAAAAAGAAAAAACAAACAAAACAAACCTATAATGATATATTTTATAAAATGAATACTCACCTCTCTTAATGTGTTCTTTTGTAAGCTAGAATTTTTAAGTAAAGCAAAATCTCACAGGATGACACTTGAAAGAAAAACAACAGATTTTATGGAATCAACACTGCTAGAAAAAAGTATATAGCTATCATTAAAAATTGTTCTAGTGATATTTCTTCAAAATGACCAGATATACCATCTGTAGCATCCCCACAAGTTAACCTATTAGAGGATTTCCTGAAAAATAATTAAAGGTTACCCACTTCATTAAGGATATAAATTTCAATCAATCTTATACAAGTTTTTATTAACAAATTTTAATTCTGTCACTATTTATGATTGTCCCAAGTTGATAAACGGAGAAATTGAATGTATCTACCCTAGGTCAATAATATTAGTGCACGCCTACTCCTTTGCAGGACTGCTGAACCCACACAATGAGTTCACAGTCCGAATACAGGTCTTTAGAGGGGCCCACCACCAGTGCTGGATGGACTGTCAATCTGGCAGAAGCCCAAGTTACTTACAGAAGTCAATATGCCGTCAAAAATGTAATTATTTTGATACCAAAACCAATTTTTAAAATTGAGATATAATTCACATACCATAAAATTTTCCCTTTGAAAGTGTACAATATAGTGGTTTTTAGGATATGTACAAGGCAGTACATCACCACTATCCAGTTCCAGAACAGTTTCATCAACTCAAAAAAGAAACACATACTCATTAGCAATCACTCCCCATCCCTCTTCCCAATAGCTTCCGGCAATCACCAATCAATTTTATGTCTCCATGGATTTGCCTATTCTGTACACCAAAAGCAATTGTGAAAGAGAGTTTTTTCATTGGTTTGCTGGAATATTTAGTGATATTCTTTTATTAAAAAAAACAGAAACAAAATATCTAGAGGATAAGGAAAACAAAACTTTGCAGATTTTGGTCAAATATTATTCAGTAGAAGGATTATTTTCTTAAAGAAATATAAAAAGAAACTTCACTTTCTTGGCTTAGTTTTCTGGAATTCATCATTTCAATTATTTTATTCATGCTACCAAAGAGAACTTCTTGAAAGAATTATATTATTTTCTCATAGGAAGCACATTAGACAAATTATATTAGTTAAAATAAGTAACACTAAACATAGCTTACATATGAAAATTTTCTTTACTTAAGAATTTAATGAACTAATTGTCTGGAAAACATTCAAATATTAGATATTTTAGCATAATTGCTCAATTTTGTTAAAGGAAATCAAATGCACATTTGTTCTTAGTATTAGAATAAATGGAAATTCAAAGTTTCCTAAACTATCTATATTTAAATTAAAAGAAATTTACCCTCATTGTAATAAAATGATACTGTGGTATTAAAATAAAAGTATTCTCA
>NW_012145301.1:3524774-3528357 GCF_000956105.1 Propithecus coquereli
TCTATATTTAAGTTTCAAATTTAAGTGCTAGATTTTGATATACCACTTTTTCATTTTTTAGTTTCTGTTCCCTTTTATAGAAAGAATCACTTTCTACCATTAAAAACATATAAATATTTAAATACTTAATTTAATCTAAGACAGCATCTGCAACAAAAAGGTAGAACTGCTATTGTAAGTTTCTTATACATAAAATGGCATAATGGTATAATTTTATTTGAAGGTAGACTGTGTTAAGTTAAAGATACATATTATAAACCCTAGAGCAACCACTTTAAAGATAAAGAGGTATAGCTGATAAGCTATAAGTGGACATAAAACAGAATACTAGAAGACAATAAAAACTAAAGCAGAAAATAAGGAAGAAGAGAACAAAGAAAAGACACACATAGAAAACAAATAGCAAGATGGTAGACTTACATTCAATATATCAATAATTACAATAAATGTAAATCATTTAATCTTTCAATTAAAAGTCAGAGATTGACTTCCAGTTTACAGTCTGGCATGTGAGGAGACCGGAAATCATCACTCTCTCCTAACAACAAGTAAAAAGCTGAACAAATTGAAAATCAACAAACACTTCTTAGATTTCTCAGAGAATTGAGTTCACAGGGCAAACTGCTGCCCCCAAAATTGAAGAGGCAGACCAGCAGACACAGAGAATTGCCACTTACAACAGTAGAAACCTCCATGGGAACCCATGGTGTACTGGTGTAGAAAACCTTGACTGTAATTTATAAATTGCTAGAGGCTCAATTTGGACAATTTTGGGATTTAAAATCTTAGGGGGTCTCCACACTCTTCTGAATTTTATCTCCAACAGCCCTACCAGGTCCTCACAGTAAACATTGGAGGAAAAATTCTATCTCAGTCTGTTAGGGCTGCTATAATGAAATGCCTTAGACTTGCTAATATACAAATAATAGAAATTATTGCTCACAGTTCTGGAGACTGGGAGATCCAAGACAAAGCATCAGCAGATTCAGCGTCTGATGAGGGCTTGCCCTGTGCTTCAAAGACCTCACCTTCTTTCCGCATCCTCTCATGGTGGAAAGGCGAAAAATTCCCCCAAGCCTCTTTCATAAGAGCAATAACCCCATTACGAGGATGAAGCCCTCATGATTTTGTCAACCCCCAAAGGCCCCGGCTCTTAAAGCCGTCACGTTGGTGATTGAATTTGAACACATGAATTCTAGGGGGACACAGTCAGACCATAGCAAAGCCCCTCATGCTCCGGCAGGGAGAGTAGAAAAATAGCCATTTTAAAATACACCCAGAATGTTCTGAGGGGTTTTTGTTTTGTTTTGTTTTTTCACGAGGCCTGCCCTCAAGAGGGGCTATTCTACCAGATCCTATTGGTCTTTTATCAGAGTCTAACGACGGGGCTGGACACAGAAAAATGAGTAGAGGAAGCACATTCTGGAGAGGGAGGGGTACGAGGAAAGGCAGGGTGGGCTGGAACCCGACACGTGTTGACAGGATAGCTACTATTCCAGTTTGACTGAAGCATGAGATTTACAGGGAGACGCCACGGAGCGGAGAACATCAGCTGAGCATGACTCAGACCGAGAAGTGCCTCCGACGCTCTGCTCTGCACTTTACACGTAAGTAAATGTAGGAGTCAGAATTCCTCTGTTAACACGTTCAACTATACTTTTTGCCTCTCGGAAGGAAAAATGACTGACTAATGCAACCATCAGCCCAATATGAATCACAACTATTGCAAAAAGAGAAAGAAGCTTGATGAATACCAAAATCGACAGAAGCTTTTCCGTATGTATCCGTTCGGTAGCTGATTTGCCAGAGGGATGAATCGTGGCCGCTCCTTGGTAGGTCTACCTGAGCTAGTCCCAGTTACGGCTCTTCACCAAACCCAGCTGGCACCCAAAGTGTGAGAAAATAGCCCAGCTAAAACACGTTACTGAAAAGTCTTCCATTTACGAACAAAAGGGCATTGTAAAAAAAAAAAAAAAAAGACAGCACTGTATTGTCACTTTGAGGAATAATTTCGCATCAGAAGATGTAACCTGATCAAATAGGTGTTGACTGAGATTGGTTTAGTGCGTCCAGGCCTCTCGCTGGAGCTAAACACTCAGGAGTCCATGCAATTGACTTACCATAATATCACAACACTGTATAAAATGCTTCAATTTAAACAGAATTTAACATTGTTAGAAGTCATAAAGCAGTTTTATTTTTCCTAATTCACAATTAAGTTATAATAGCAGCAAGTTAACGTTACTCAGTTACAGAGCCAGAGGATTTGATGAGGTATACAATTTTTCCCTCAAGGCTAAAAATGTAATTATGAAAACGTCCTGAACTGAAAAACAGTACTGTCAGCTGTTTCCAGGAAAGATAAAAGATCATTTAAAGGTAAAGAGATTACAGATAAAAGAGATACGAAATTAAGCTGAAACCACCAGTGTGGGGAGAGCAAGTTCTAAACAAGAACCGAACATTAAAACATTTTATTATAATAAGAGAATATGGCTTTCAGTTTTCTAAAAGGAATGCACTAAATTTTTAAATTCATCTTTCTGATGAGTTGGCTGGGATGTTTAAAGATGAATATACTGGATGATGATTAAACTTCCAACGGTGCTGAAGAAATGAGCCCTGAACGTGACTCCGTCTGTCAAACAGACAGTCTAGGAGAGGCGCTATCCTACACCCAGTAACCAAGAGACTTCTTTTCATAAGGTCCCATAAACTGCAAATGGTACTTTTAATAGTTTCTTCGTTTCTTACCCCCAAACCCATCTCACACTGAGTCCTCTCTATAAAAGGAAGACATTAATATCTGCTTTTACAGGATTACTGGGAAGATCAAATAAGGGAAAAGGAATAATATACGTAAAAGAACTTTGTACCCTGCATAGCCCAACACGTTATTACAAGGTATCTTGCATTTATAAAGCCCTTTTCAAGGCACTGCCCTTAAAATCCAATTCACAATCCCTAACTGAGACCTATGGTATATCAGGTGCTGTATTCAGTGCTGGGGATTTTAAGACACAAAATCCCTATCCCTTACGGAGCTCTGGAGGAATCAGCTAACCTTGTCGGTGGCTGAGGGAGATGCTTTGCAGACACAGAGCAGAGGAGGTTGTTACAAAGGACTTGGTGTCTGAGCTAGAAAAATGAGCAGCTGACTCCTATTCTCAGGACTCTGGTTTCTGCCACTTTCCCTAAACACGTAATGGGTAACTTGAAACTATCTCATTTGGCCTGTTGTCAATCTTTGGATGGCAATGAGGAGAGATGGAAGTTATTTATTACATGAGAAAAGTGAGGATTGGAAAAGGTAAACCACTCCATTCTGATTAAATGACCTTCCACAGGCCACAGTTTAGACAATAATACCTAATTGGCAAAAGTGGTCTCCAAACCCAAGAAGAGCTCCCCATTACGCCAGATAGTTTCTTTGGTGTTTGCAGTAACGGAATGTGGGATCTAATTGCGAAGAAACGACTTCATACAAGACACGTCCTTTGAAATCATGAAGAAATCATGATTCTTAGAAAATCAGGTGTCACCATCATACATTTAGAATTCTATCAAAACCAGTGAAACAGGC
>NW_012145301.1:3528407-3532056 GCF_000956105.1 Propithecus coquereli
GATATACGGTATAGAAGAGTATCTTACACTATTCTCTTAACTTTAATGTATGGTAGAAAGTAAATTCAAAAAAATTATCAAAAGAAAGGAGGAAAAGGGAAGCAGAGAAATGACCAGAGCAACTGGCAAGAGCAAGTGCACCAGCTCTTGTCAGGTAAACACTTCACTCTTCAAAGAAGAGTAAGGAAATGGGGTGGTAGCTGGTGGGAAAAGTAGCATCAAGATAAGGGCGAGGTGCTTTTTAAAAAATCTTTAATTGACAGAAATACAGCATGTTGGCATGCTGATGAGAGTGTTCCAGTAGAAAGAGGAAAAAGGTTGAATAACAGAGACAAGGGACAACTTACCTGCACGATGTCCTTGCATAAGGGAAAGGGGGTGAGTCTGTGCAGATGGAGGGACGGGCTCCCACAGGAGGCGGCGGCGTTCCTCTCTGGTAGCAGGCAGAAAAGCCAAGGATGAGAACGCAATTACTGGAAGGTAGAAAACAGAGACGAAGGATGCCAACCCCACCTGTGGCCCTGCGGGGGCTAGGAAAGCCCTCCCTTAAGGGATTCGGGGAAAGTAGTGTTTGCAAGAGATAACTAGGTTCCAGTCAGAGCAAGAAGGTGAAGGGAAAGTCCAGAGAATATCTTAAAAAATGGCAGAGCTTGGGTTTAAGAAGGTACAGAGAGGCACAGCAAATCATGTCAAGTTAGTGGACACACAGACAGCGTAAGACTGAGGGCCTGAGTGATGACAGATGGCCTGGGGACTTGGCTTCAGGGGTGAATGAGGTGACAAGGGACGTGAGGCACAATGAGCTCAGTATTGATTGTTTCCTGACTGTTCTTTCCTGCAGCTGCCAGCGTTGTGGCAACCAAGGGGGGCAGACGGTGTCTGTAACAATTAATCTTCCTGGAACCTGGTGCACCAAATGGTTTGAGGGCTGCTTCTTTCTAAAGGCACGGTAGTGTGACCATATGGAAGGGGTGGTCTCACGTGGAACAGGAGGCTAGAAATGGCCTCTTCCTCTGAGGTGATAAAGTGAGCACCTGCTGGTGTGGTGGATGGGGCATAAATAGCTTAGAAGTGGCCCATTTCCTCCAACAGTGAAGAAGAGTGGCAATGGGATTACCTCAGTAACTGACGTCACCATCCAATCTAAAGATAAGAACGGATGCAGTTATAAGTATTAATGTGTTTGTATAGTCTTAACTTTCTCTGCAAAGTGAAAGCAAAGTCATCTGAGGACAAAGGGGGGTGAGACTGAGATGGAGAGAAAATGGGGAGGTTATTTTTGAGGTCTCAAGACAAAGTCATGAGATTTTGGATAAAGCCATGCAGGGGAATATGAAAGGCTGGTAGACTAAGACATGGAAGAATTAAAAGAACAGGTGTTCTCCAAGGCCAGAGTTTACAAATATGTCACTATATATATGGTCATGGATTTGTTGAAATAGTAGACTTTTCAATAAATCAGGTGACGAGGGATAAAATTAGTCCCTCTTAAAAACTAATGAATTGTCGATCGCTGAAAACTACAGTGTTATGGTCATTAACCCAAACTGCTCTGAAAAAGTTGTCCAACCTATGAGCAAAGTAAAAGGCAGGAGAATTTGTAAAAAAATAAAAACTGAGTTGTAGCCTTAGATTACAGTGTGACATTTGGTGAGTTCTCTATCTTTCTTTAATTTAAGAATCAAAGAACAAATCTGTTTTATCGTTTGGCATTTTTTACAACCCATTTGACAATGCTGCATAAGATAATTAACACCCCCTAATCTTAAATTCATTTTTTTAACTTCATTTCAAAAAAAAAAAAGTTAAAATGCTCTTACATTTCTTGGAGAATTATTTTACATTTTGCAGCACACATTTGTACTTTGGGTTCTTCCTTTGCAGAAATCTAAACTAACAAGTACTTCTGTTGTTTTTTCCCCCCAGATTCTTTACATTTCTACAGATTTATTTCACCCTTTTCCAACATAATAAAGCATTTCTCAGCAAACATTTAGATAAAACATCAGATACTTGGAGAAAGAACATCAGATACTTGGAGATCTAGATTACAGATCAAAAACAATGCCATATTAAGCACAAGAAGTGGTAGTGGGAATGCAATTTACAATGTTTTGATTTAATACCATAACAATGTCCACAGGATAGACTGCAGATTGGAATTTGTGGGAACATTTTCTTCAGTTTGTGGAAAGAATGTCATTCTTATTCAGTAAAATTTAAGCAGGCTACTTGAGACTAAGATAAAAGTGTCGATCCAATATTAACTTTTTTTCCCATATACTCTGAATATAAAATTACTTAGAAAATTTTACATTGACATTACATGGTAAGAACATCCTGTTTTTTAATAATTTTTGAAAGATAAAATAAGTATAAGACCTCAAAAATATTTGGAATGCAAATAATATTTTAGAGTAATAAAATATTATTCCTATGAAACAGAAACTGAAGTTGAAACTTGCTTGTTGAAGTATAACCTGTATTAAATTTGAGTGAAAAAAATCATGACAATATTGCTGGGTGCAGTGGCTCACACCTATAATCCTAGTACTCTGGGAGGCTAACTCAGGAGGATTGTTTGAGGCCGGGAGTTTGAGACCAGCCTGAGCAAGAGTGAGACCCCATCTTCACAAAAAATAGAAAAATTGGCCAAGCGTGGTGGTGCACACCTGTACTCCCAGCTACTCGGGAGGATGAGGCAGGAGGATCACTTGAGCCCAGGAGTTCAAGGCTGTAGTGAGCTAGGCTGATGCCACAGCACCTTAGCCAGGGAAACAAAGCAAGACCCTGTCTTAAAAAAAAAAATCATGAAAACACTAATCATACAATTAAAAACTTATGGTGTACAAATGGATTCTATGATCTCTAATATATTTTATTCTCAATTTATTATATTCTATGTTACATAACTTTGACAATCTATATTTAAGTTTCAAATTTAAGTGCTAGATTTTGATATACCACTTTTTCATTTTTTAGTTTCTGTTCCCTTTTATAGAAAGAATCACTTTCTACCATTAAAAACATATAAATATTTAAATACTTAATTTAATCTAAGACAGCATCTGCAACAAAAAGGTAGAACTGCTATTGTAAGTTTCTTATACATAAAATGGCATAATGGTATAATTTTATTTGAAGGTAGACTGTGTTAAGTTAAAGATACATATTATAAACCCTAGAGCAACCACTTTAAAGATAAAGAGGTATAGCTGATAAGCTATAAGTGGACATAAAACAGAATACTAGAAGACAATAAAAACTAAAGCAGAAAATAAGGAAGAAGAGAACAAAGAAAAGACACACATAGAAAACAAATAGCAAGATGGTAGACTTACATTCAATATATCAATAATTACAATAAATGTAAATCATTTAATCTTTCAATTAAAAGTCAGAGATTGACTTCCAGTTTACAGTCTGGCATGTGAGGAGACCGGAAATCATCGCTCTCTCCTAACAACAAGTAAAAAGCTGAACAAATTGAAAATCAACAAACACTTCTTAGATTTCTCAGAGAATTGAGTTCACAGGGCAAACTGCTGCCCCCAAAATTGAAGAGGCAGACCAGCAGACACAGAGAATTGCCACTTACAACAGTAGAAACCTCCATGGGAACCCATGGTGTACTGGTGTAGAAAACCTT
>NW_012145301.1:3532106-3533763 GCF_000956105.1 Propithecus coquereli
TTCAAAGTTTCCTAAACTATCTATATTTAAATTAAAAGAAATTTACCCTCATTGTAATAAAATGATACTGTGGTATTAAAATAAAAGTATTCTCAATAGTAAATGGTTTTGATGACTCTATTTGTTGATAAAACTATGGATGCATTCTAGCAACAATGCATAGTTTTCAAAGACGGAAGCAGGAACAATGTAAGAGACTGTTGTCCCATAGTTTTAGTACGATGGTAGGAGCCTGGTTTAAGGTAGGTGATGTAGAAAGAGGGGGAAATATGAAATTTCAGTAACATAGAATCAACCAAACTTGGTACTAACTGGATGCAGGGGAGGAGGAAAACTAGGATGGCTACATAATTTCTTGCTTGAGTGATTGGGCTACATAAGATAGAATTTACCAATATAGGAAATAGGTAGGAATTAAGAGGCTGGGAAGAAAAGATTATGAGTTTTAGGCACTTTTCCCTGTAGATGTTTAACTGTCAATCAGGCATTTGGATGTACAAGTTTACTATTGTCCAGAGTAAAAATGGAGGCTGGAGAAAAATATCTGGAAATGGTCAGTATAAAATTGGTGGAGAGTAGAAATTCTGGTTTCAATCACCCTAAGTGTTCAAAGAGAAAAGAAGGTGGCTAAGGACAAAACTGAAAGAGAAGGTGGGAGGAGGAGGTCAAACAGAGACCTGAAACCTGCAGTCAAAACATAGTAGTAGGAGAGAAAATAAAAGAGTGATACAGCAAACACCAAAGAACTCAAGTTTTAAAACAGAGGCCACTGGTCAACAGAAATAAGTGAAGCAGAAAGAGTCAATGCCAGGAGGACTGGGAAGTGAATATTGGAATTGTCAAGCTGGACATCATTGGAAGAAAGGTTTCAGCACTGATGGAGATGCCAGGTAGGCAGTTAGATACCTGAAGCTGAGGTTTATGGGAGACTCTGGGCTGGAAATAAGCATCTGGAAGTGATTAGCATGGAGACGGTATCTGAAGTCATTAAGTCGGGGTGAGATCTGGGGAGTGCACATACGTAAAGAGGAGATAAAGAGAACATAACCTAGAACCGAGCCCTCTGGGCTAGCCAACTCTAGGTAAGGGAGCAGAGGAGGAACCAGCAGAGAAAACGGAGGAGAGGCCAGGGAGACGGGAGGGGCACCAAAAGATCGCAGGTCCTGACAGACTTTATTAACTTGAAAGAGAAGGTCGAGTGATCAGCTGTGTCAAATGCTGCCATCGGATGGGATGGAGAATGAATGCACCATTAGAATTAATACTGTGGAGCTAAGGAGCGCTGTTTCAGTAGAATGGTAGGGGAAAGTGCCTAACAGCAAGGCACTGAGAAAGATGTCACAGTCAACAAAGATAAAGAAAACCTGAGGAACGGTTACAGATTAAAGGCTACTAAAGGGACGTGATAATTAAGTGTAACGTATGACCCTGGACTGCATTGGGACCATGGGCAAAATTTGAATGTAGACAATGTATTGGATACTAGTGTTGTATAGACATGTAATTTTCTGATTTTGGTAACTTCACTGTGTTTATGAAAGAGAATACACTTGTCCTTAGGAAATGCACAGGAAAGTGCGTAGGGATAGGGGCATGGTGTCTCCACTCACTCTCAAGTGACTCAAGAGAAGCAAAACACATATGTGTGCATGTATGT
>NW_012145301.1:3545908-3585491 GCF_000956105.1 Propithecus coquereli
TCAGGAGGCTGAGGCAGACAGAGCCAGGCCCTGTCTATAAATAAATAAATAAAGGAATGAAAAAAATAATTTCCTTGTTAAAGATGAAAAATTATAAATATGTATTAACTCCTGTTTTCTCTCAATAAAACTGATAAAAACAACAAAAACAGTTTTGTTTTGCTTTAATTTATTTTAAGGCATAAACCCATAAGCGCAAAACTATCATGAGAGGAAACAGTAACAACAAAATGTTAGGGGTGGAAAGCAAATTAATGTGTGACAGTGCACTAAGAGACTCATTCAAGCTCAAATCGAGGCTGGCAACGGGGAAAGTGAAGAAGCAACGCGCGTTATAACAGAAACCCCTCAGCAGTGGGTAGCAATGGAATAACAGGCTATTTAGGAAGGAGGCAGACAAATCCCCTACCACAGCCCTCATTCCCACCCCGTCCCACAGCCACACAGCTATCTTTCCACCATCCTGGAGAAGACTGGAGTTTGTTCTCTGGGACAGGTGAAAAACAGGGTCCTTGCAATGCAAATACCAAGCAGAGGTGGGAAATGTACTGGAAATAGGAGAAGTAAAAGTTTATAAAATGAATATTAAAACTACTCAGTTTTTTTTCCCCTGTGGTTCCTAAAATGCAGGCAGCAGAGTCATATCTTCCATGCAGAAAATAGAAGGGCTTTTTCTAGGGAATTTGAGAAAACTAAGAAAAAAGTACATAAAAATATTGACATTAGAGGATCTCCAAAGTGTAGCCTATTTAAACTAGAGTGAAACCCAAGCTGACGTGAAGCTTGTGCCTAGAATTTCCAGTCAATCTTTTAGGGCCTCAGTCCATAGCAGACAGCTATGGAGCACCATGCTGTAATAGGATTAAGAATGAGCAAATAATGTAAACATTCTGAAATGTAACCTGCTTTCTGAAACAGAAGATGTGGAATATAACATAAGACCAAAACAGAAACGTGTAGAGATTACGCAGGGAAGGCAGTTGGTGGATCTAGCAACTCTGGCCTCAATGCTGTTAAGGATAAGACAAATATGAAAACTGCCCTACATTTAAGCATAAAGAGAAAGGAGCTTTCCAGAAAGACCAGGAGAAGCAAGAACAAGGCCTGTCATAAGGTTATAGTACATGGATGGTTCATCAGATAGCAATTAACGCAGTGGAACACAACGGAAAACACAACTTCAAGTGGCTTAAATAACAGTTGTATTTTCTCCTATTCAAGGCAGGCTAGTTCAAACGTATCATGACAACTTTGAGAACTCACATTCTTCTCTCTTCCTGTTCAATTAGAATTATCATGCGCCTCTTGCTCTCATGACTTTTTACCTCATTGTTGAACTACGTCTGCTTTACCTTCAAGTTCTAGATAGAAAAAAGGGAAAAGGAAAAAGGCCAGATAGGGGCCAGTGCCAGCAAAAGTATGTCTTTTAAGAGCTCCCCTAGAAGCCCTACCCAGTAACTTCTGATTACATTTTATTGATCAGAATTGCATCCCATTATAGCTGCAAGGGATATGTAGGATTTGAGGTGCTTTTAAAAATTTTTTAGAGACAGAGTCTCACTCTGTCACCCAGGCTGCAGTGCAGTGGTGCAATCATAGCTCACTGCAGCCTCGAACTCCTGGGCTCAAGTGATCCTCCTGCCTCAGCCTCCTGAGTAGCTGGAAATACAGGCGCGCACCACCATAACCAGCTCTATGGCATTGTTTATTTTAAGATGGACTCACGAGCACTCTGAAAAATACCAAGTTCTGGCTGTATGAAAGAAGGAGTAAGTCTATATTGGGTGAGTATCTAGCAGCATATATCACAGATTTTAAAAAATTGAGATGTTTCCATAATAGGCTTGAAATTCAATTTTGGTCTGCCATAGATTAAATGTACATAATGAAGGAGACCTATAATGTAATAATCATTCTGGGTTGTTTTGTGGGTGTGTGGCAATGACTTTTAAAGAAGGGGAGCAAACAGAAAATGTGTGGGGGGGGAGAAAAATGAAAAATGCGCAGCTATCTTCTGTCACCTTTCAGGTGGCTGCTTTCAAGTGCTCCAACATTTTTATAAAAGAAAATTCACATTATACTATCAGTACTGCGGTTTGTGACAATAAGTAAAAATATTTTTTTACTTGGTAAATCTACAGAAATACACAAAAGCCTAAAAATAAACTATCCCAGAATCAATAAAAACTAAAAGTTAAATATGACAATTGCTTTTCCATTGTAAAAAAATACAATTTCACCAGCCCAATCATCACTTGAAAAAATGTAGTTGCCAAATACAATCTCTTTTGTGCTTTATATTGTTGATTTTACCGTTTAAAGTTGAGAGAGAAGCACACATAAATTAACTCCTTTTATTTTTTAAGAAGTCACTCTTTCTTTTTCATTACCATCTGCTCTGATTACTATGACAATTTTTACCCCAAAAAGTGAATACAACAGTGTGAAGACAGTATAATTAACAAAATTCATCTTTTGTGGCATTTCTCACAGAAAGCTGGAAGCATGAAAAATAGTAGCACCAGCAGATATGTTTCAAAACAAAGTAAAGATCTTAAGAATAAGAACTCTTAAATGTAAGCACTAGAGATTTCCCAGATCAACACAATATTCATGGATGGAATATATTTTTCAGATAGTAAATTGATAGAATGAAACTTGCATCTCCATTTATTAAAGGGGAAAACTTTGTACCTACATATAAATGCATGGCACGCTCTGACATTCAGATTAAATTAGAGTGAATAGACAGCCCACGGAATGTGGAAAAAATATTTGCTCTCTACACATCTGATAAAGGGCTGATAACCAGAATCTATCTAGAACTCAAAAAAATCAACAAGAAAAAAATCAAACAACCCCATCAACAAATGGGCAAAGGAAATGAACAGAAACTTTTCAAAAGAAGACAGAATAATGGCCAGCAAACATATAAAAAAATGCTCAACATCTCTAATCATTAGAGAAATGCAAATCGAAACCACAATGAGATATCACCTAACCCCAGTGAGATTGGCCTCTATCAAAAGATCCCAAAACATCAAATGCTGGGAGGAAGTGAAGAGACAGGAACACTCTTACACTGCTGGTGGGACTGCAAATTAGTGCAACCTCTGTGGAAAAGAATTTAGAGATACCTCAGAGAGCTAAAAATAGAAATACCATTCGATCCAGCAATAGCACTATTAGGCATCTACCCAAAAGACCACAAAACATTCTACGATAAAGACATCTGCACCCGAATGTTTATGGCAGCACAATTCACTATTGTAAGGATGTGGAAACAACCCAAGTGCCTGTCAATCCATGAGTGGATTATTAAAATTTGGTATATGTTTACAATGGAATATTACTCAATCATAAGAAACGACAGTGATCTAGCACCTCTTATACTTTCCTGGATTAAACTTAAGCCCATTATCCAAAGTGAGGCACCACAAGAGCAGAAGAATGGGCTCCACTTGTACTCGCCATCAAATTGATACTAATTGATCAACACTAGGGTGATCACATGGCAGAAATACTCTCCAGGGATTAGGGGGATGGGGGGGTAAATCTGCAACTAAAGGACACGGGGAGCATTGTAGGGGGGGGAAGGGCATGCCTTTAACCGCACTTGGGTGAGGCAAATACATAAAGTTTAACCCTAATGTTTGTACCCTCATAATACCCTGAAATAAAAATTAAAAAAAAAAAATTGTCAATCAATAGCTAGAATGCATGTGAAGCAATTGTGTTCAGACTAAGCTGCTCCATGGAATGACCTGGAAGCCTTTTATGTCTATAGATTCCTTGGCCTGCTCCCGGAGGCTTAGATTCAGTAGGGTTTGGGTTGGTCCGGACCCTGTAGGTCTTCAAACCATTCCAGGTGATTATGATATACAGCAAGGAGAAAGTCGACTAAGGCTTTAATAGTTGGAGCATTTACTGTAAATAAAACTCAGTGCTAAACTTGGGAGGGAGAGTTGATGCAACATTTACCCTTCTGTAGCTCATTGTGTAGCAAAGTGGTTCTCAGTTGGGAATAAATTTGCCTTCCAGGGGACATGTGGGGATGTCTGGAGACATGTTTGGTTGTCACCACTGTGGGGTGGCGGGCAGGGGTTGGGAGGCAGTGCTACGTGCGCAGGACAGGAACAGCCCCACGCAACCAAGATTTATCTGGCCCAAAATGTTAATACTGTCAAGGTTGAGAACCCTGGTCCTAATAGTAGGAATAAGAAATATACATTAAAAACATATCGTTCTAAATATCAGCATGAAGAAATAAAGTTTTATTGAAAAAATATATAATCCATGGTATAAAGATTTTGACGCTATTGCAAAGGTATGGATAGACCTGACAACCCAGCACAGGGTAAGTCAGGGCCAGCAGATAAAGGACTTCAGACTCTGGAAGGAAGTTTGTGCTTTTCCCTACAGCTTTACCACTCAAGCATTCATTCATTCAACACTAGGAGAACACTTGCAGTTTCAAGCACTTATGGATACAGTAATTATTTAAATATAAAAAGTCCCTGCTCTCGTGAAGATCACATTCTAGTAAGAAGACTCAGACAGAATAACTAAAGTTTAAAAAATGGAAAAATCAAGAACTGGCAAGCATGTGGATGGAGTAACTGGAACACTCACACGTTTCTAGTGAGAGTGAAATTGGTACAACCACTTTGGAAAGCTGGTTGGCAGGATCTACCAAAGCTGATTTGCATGCCCTATGATTTAACACTTCCACCTCTATACTTATTTAGCAGAAGTGCATATATATGGGCATCAAAAGATGGGTACAAGAATGTTCGTATTAGTACTATACGTGATAGTCCAAAACTAGATACAATAAAAACGTCCATTAATAGTAAAATGGATTTTTAAAAATTGGGATTTATTTATACAATGGAATAATATATGTAATTAAACTGTAGATATTGTATATAGCAGGGGTCCACACACTTTCTCTGTAAAGGGCCAAATAGCATAATAAATATTTTAGGCTTTGCCAGCCAAAGCCTCTATCCCCACTATTCAACTCTATGTTGTAGTACAAAAGCAGAACTAGCCAATAAGTAAATGAATGAGTGTGACCATGCTCCAATAAAATTTTATTTTATTTGAATTTCATAAAATTTTCATGTGTTACAAACTATTTTCCAACTGTTTGAAAATATAAAAACCATCCTTAGCTCATAGGCCATAAAAAAAACAGGCAGTGGGATTTGACCTGCGGGCCGTAATTCCGTAATTTGCAAACTCTGATGCACAGAATAGCCCAAGAAGGCCTCCTCATGGGGTAACTGCACCGGGCCCTAAAAATACTGAGACAGCAAGTCATGCATTCATCTGCGGTCGCTCATTTTCTCTGGGAGCTTGCTGGGCGTGTTCAAGGAGCAGCCCCTCTGGCCGGAATAAATGAGCAAAGGGAGGTGCTAAGAGACAGAGGCAGAGAGGCAACAGCCCGCAGCCACAGAGAGCCTCACACAGAGAAGGTCTAGAAGGGTGACTCCGGCGGTGAGAGGAACGTGGAGCGAAGAGAAGAAAGATACACGTCAAAGTTATCTATTTTAAGCATGATAAAATGAGACGGGAATAAAGTGCCTGCCTTCCTTTTTTCTTCCTTCCTTCCTTCCTTCCTTCCTTCCTTCCTTCCTTCCTTCCAACCAGACATTCCACACCAAACAGGGTTATTTATAACTATGGTGTTCTTCTAGGTAAACTGAGATTTTCCAGATAAAAAAGAATAGCCACCAATAGTGACAGTCATTTTTAAAATGAGACATGTCTTCAGGCTCATTGGTGTGTCTGCTCCTGGCTGAAAGATTGCCTTAAAACGCCCACATGAAATGGAACATAATGCCTGGCACTGAATTTGAATGAATGTCCTGCCGTTGGGTTTTTTTTTTGAGACAGAGTCTCACTCTGTTACCCAGGCTGCAGTGCCGTGGCGTCAGCCTAGCTCACAGCAACCTCAAACTCCTGGGCTCAACGATCCTCCTGCCTCAGCCTCCCGAGTAGCTGGGACTACAGGCACACGCCACCATGCCCAGCTAATTTTTTCTATATATTTTTAGTCGTCCAGATAAATTCTTTCTATTTTTTTTAGTAGAGACGGGGTCTCGCTCTTGCTCAGGCTGGTCTCGAACGCTAGGATTACAGGCGTGAGCCACTGCACCCGGCCGGGTTTTTTTTTTTTTTTTAACTTAGCAGCAACTCGCTTTTTATTGAACTTGAGCTCTCCAATGTTTGTTCTCTTATGTATTGTTGCCTGTTTTATAACAATCATTAGAGCCTGAAAATGTCTGACTCAGCAAAACCTAACAGACACTTATTGGTTATAATGGGGTGAAAAGTGAGGTGAAAAAGAAGGATGATTACTGAACACTTCCATAAAATTTCTTGTTATTCTTTCACATCTTTTATATAGACAATGTGTCTTGGGTAATGGGCCATGCTCTTTTGCTCTATAGACTAAAAACACAAGAATTTTAATAGCCCAGACAATGTTGTTTCAGGTATACCAAATATGATCTTTATTGTATAGCTTTGCTTCATAGGTCAGTGGATAGGAAAATACATTTGGAGCAATCATTAAGATAGGACAAATGTAAACTAAAAATAGTTGAGACTGGGTGCGGTCGCTCACATCTGTAGGTAATCCCAGCACCTTGGGAGGCCGAGGTAGGAGGATCACTTGAGGCCAGGAGTTCAAGACCAGCCTGGGCAACACAGCTAGAATCCATCTCTACAAAAAATTTTAAAAATTAGCCATGCATGGTGGCATACCTGTAATCCCAGTTGCCCAGGAGGCTGAGGCAGGAGGATCACTTGAGCCCAGGAGTTTGAGGTTACAGTGAGCTATGATTGTGCCACTGCACTCCAGCCTGGGCAACAGAGACTGTGTATCTTAAAAAAAAAAAAAATTTGAATTTAGGTAAACAAAATTAATTAAATTCTTAATTTCATAATATTTACTGAGTGCCTGCCATGTATCAGACACTGCCTAGATTCTGAATTATATAGGTAAATAAGACAGTCTCTATTATGCAAAATCTCACCATCTTCTAGGAGAGGCATAAAAGTAAGTAATTATAAGAGTCTGAAAATGGAAAATACAGACATGGAAATGACTAAATCTGGTCATTAATAAGTATTAATATGCCAATTTATATGTGAATAAACCAAAGCTTCAACAGGTAAGTTTACATTTCCAATGTCACATAGCTGACAACTAAGTGGTAGTTTCAAACTTGGTTACAAAGCCAACCCTAGTGGCTTTTCCTTTATATAAAATTTTATTTTTTTTTTAATTCTCCTCATACACTCAAAAACTATTCATATGATAACTACCATAAGCAAGGCACTATGATATTAGACCAAGAAAATAGTACAAGCATATTTCATTTAGTCATCACTTCAAGCATGTGCAGTCTAATATTAATATTTACACATACTGACTTTATATTCAGACTGTTTAATTTCAAATTTCAGCATGTCTCTATATATGACCCATAGCAAAGTTAATGTCACCACTCTGTGATCACCAAACACAACATGGGAGACCCTATCACGTAGAATGGATGAGAGAGACAAATGAAGTTACACAGTGTCTATCTCATGGTAAGGCTCAATAAATGTTAGCAACAATTATTCTTATAAAACTGCTTTACATATAGGATCTTCACTTTGGTATGATTATGTCAACTACATGTATGAAAACAAGAGTCATCAAAGTAGTTAGCAACTTAACAACCAGGAGTAGCATCTCATGGTGATGACAACGATCATCCATGACTAGCCAAAAAGTGGTCCTCACCCTAAAAGGCACTCTACAGTGTTGTCTAAGTAAATGTCAACAGCAAAAGCCATTTCTCAAATGACTTCTAGATGAGCTGCATGTCACCTGATTCTATGAATATCAGTCCCATTGGTATTCTAATTTATTTTTTCAGGGACCTTTCCTTAAAAATTGTTGATGCCATGCTTTTGACATAAGCTTTATAAATTACTACTAAAATTGATATAATTGCAATGTATTCTTGTGATGAAGACTGAAAAAAAAAGGAAGAAAAGGCATAAAATAGTAATAAATGTAATTTGTTACTGTTATGGTAGTGAATCCCCTAGTTAAGCTTACATGTGGTTTTCTCTTCTAATCCTGTTTTAACTTCCTTGTAAAAGATTATTCTTTGAAGCTGACATTTCTTGTCTCTGATCAATAAACAAAGGTTAACACGTACAATGAAATATAGAGAAAATATACACATTTTCTCCTAAGAGTAAATTTAGGTAAAAAGGAAATATGTTTAAGTTTCATATTAAAGTTTGGAAATGAATTACAGGTAGCTACAGACAAGACATATTGTCAAATAAATACATTTAGATAAATTAAATGTTGAAAAGGCTAAATGTTTCCAATGTAAGTGTTTAAATAAATTTAGAATACAATTGGTTAGACACCAATCAGACTGAAAAGCTTAATTAGAAGCAAAGCGAATAGTCTATGCTACAAAGGTATAAGGAATATTTTAAATTTAGAAATCAAAGTCTTTTAAAATAGAGTTTCTTAGTCAAATTCCTGCTGTTGAACTTAAATATGAAGAAAGTCATTTTATCTATCTAAATGAGGTATGAACCAAAATTAAAAGAGTATAAAATACTAAATATTTCCTTCCTTTTATCTTTTTTAAAGTTAAATAAAAGTAAAACAAGCCCATGGATGCCAAGAGAAAAACACAATAGAGATTCCTTATGCAGCAATATCAGAATGTAATTATATTAGGCTCATACAAGTCTCCATTTACCCAACTTTCACACAATCCAATGTATAGTATCTACAAGTTTATGAAATTGTTATGTTTATTAAATATACTATGATCCATTTTCCCCATTTTAACTGTTTATTTGTTTGCCTGGGGTGTGTGTGTGTGTGTATACATGCATGTGTATTGATAGTGAGCAGAACACAGCCAGGAGCAGTGAACTGTTTTGGGAGAAGAGCTCATTTTTAATTTAAATGTGGGCTTTACAGACAAGAGTAAGAAGCTCTGATTGCAGCTAATTTCAGCAAATTAAAAAGAGCCTATGGGGAAAACTGACTGATAACGATGAAATGCAATCAAGTGTGCAAAAATATTGATCTTCAAAACACAAAGCTGGATAGATAATAAACTACAGTTTGAAAAACAACCATCCATTTTTATTATGAGGATATAGCAGATGCTGGTTTAAGTACTAGAATAAAACAAAAACCCATTGATTATTACAGCTGGTACTGACAACATCGTATAGACATAACTCTCCATAGTTTGTAATGGTTTGTTCATGTCCTCAGGCACGGCACTAACCCAGAGTTGGCAGTGAGCCACTTTTATGTGAATGGAATCTCACACGTTAAATATTTAGGTTTCCGTGAGTAAGAAAAAGAGAAGGAAATCAAACAGATTCTGGGGATGGGTGCGTGGAGCTTTTGTCAAACTGTAAACATAACACGTGCACAAATTTCTCTACTCCCTCCCGTAAAACTTCCCTTGTCTTTGTTCGATTGACAAAAGGTCTCCCGAGCAAAGAGTTTATGAATTAGTCTGAAACAATCATTTGAAATAAATGCTGTCTTAACTGTTAAGCAGAAATATTATCTTTCAGGATTAGTTCTTAAAGCAGAACAGAGGCTCGTTTAGTATAGAAGAGCACATTGTTCGTTCTCTCTAGATTCTCGTGGTTTGGAAGCAGGACTTTAGACAGAGGTTAAAAGTATTTAGATAGAGGAAGAACGAAGGGTTCTAAAATGAATGGGAATGGGGAACGGTGATTTCAATCAGATTTCAAGAAAAAAATACTGAACTTATTTTCCCTAGAGAATATAAGCATGTTCATTCCTTCCTTCCTTCCTTCCTTCACTCATCCATTCAACACAATTGCATTGAGTCCCAGAAGAGTCTTAACCAGGTTCTCACCTGTAAAGTCCTAAGTCTGGCAGGGCCGGGGTCGTCGTTGGTGAGATACCACTCTTCTAGCTTTTTGACATATTTCTGGGCTAGTTTTCGCACTGTTTCCTCTTACAACCTTTCATCTTAAACATCATGTCAGGAAAATTCGTTTGTTGAATAGATGAACCTTCTGGAAAATGAGCTCCTCCACCTAATTGCATTCCCAGTGCTAGCCATCATAGCGCTACCATTCTGTTGGAGAGAGACAGAAAGCATAAAAACAGCCTTTAAAAAGTAGACAATTTCAGACACTGCAACTGCTGCAAAACCAATAAAAATGCAATACAAAAGGAGTGGGTTTGGCATGGAGATCTATCTTAGTTGTCACAGATGTGCCCTGTCCAAGATCCGTGTGGACAGCTTTTTACATAAAGGAAGCAGCAAGTGCAAAGGTCCTGAGGTCAGAAGGAGCTTGATATATTAGGGGAGCGGAAAGAAGACCAGTGTAGCCAGAGAATAGCAAGCTATTAAGAGTGGAAGGACTACAGTTGGAGATCAGGTTGAAAATGGAGACAAGAACTAGAAAGGGAGAACTTTCAAGCCACAGCTAGGAGTTTAGATTTTATGCTAAGTGACATGGGAAGTCATTGAAAGCAAGGGATGCATAAGTAATTAATTGAGAAATTTTTAAGTGAATAGATTATACTCAAAGTTTATAAGGCAGCTTATATCCGCCATTCACACTTTTTACATAATTATATGTCCTATTTATTTTTTACATAAACCAATTTGTGCTCTATTAACGCATTTTTCCAAAATGGAAATAGCTCTAGTTTTTATTTTCTTACAAAAATACCTGAGATTCTTTGACCACCAATCCTCCCAAGTACCTATGTTTTTATAACACCCTATGTTTCTTTACCATATCAATTATACTTACAGTTGTACGGAATCAATAATTCAAATCATTATTAGTTTTTGTCTTTCCTTATAGACTGTAAGCTCGTGTATGTAGATTGGGTGCTTGAACACTCAGCAAATAACTGAGATGCCAGAAAATATTTTAATTAAATAAATTAATATAATTAGATAGGCTTTATTCACTTCACACAATATGAATATTTCCCAATATCACTGAAACTTCTCTGTTCTTCATATGTCATGGATTGAATTATGACCCTAAAAATGTTGAAGTCCTAACCCCAATACCTGAGAATATAACCTTATTTGGAAAGGAGGTTACTGTAGATGTCATTGGTTAAGATGCAGTCACATTGGAGTGGGGTGGGTGGGCCCTTAATCCAATATAATAACTGATGTCCTTATTTTTAAAAAAAAGAAGGCCCTGTGAAGAGACAGACCTGTACCCAGGAAGAGCTTCGTGTGAGGACTGGAGTGACGCTGCCTCAAGCCAAGGAACCACCAGAAGTTAGGAGAGAGGCCTGGGACAGATCGTTCCCTAAGACCTTCAGAGGGAGCACAGCCCAGGTGACAATGTGACCTTGGACTTCTAGCCTCCAGAACTATGACATAATAAATTCTGTTGTTCTAAGCCATTTAGTTGGTGGCTTAGAACAACAGCCCTAGGAAATTAGTACCAAATCAGAGGCTACGCAATGCTAAATCACACCTCAATGATCTGAGCATAAATTGCACAGATGAGTCCTAATCATACCCAGGGACATTACTGTGATCTCAAGTCTTGGAGACAGGAGATAAAGGGGTAGTTTGCCAGATTAAACACAGGCTGCCCAATCACACCTGAGTTTCAGGAAATCATACAATACTTGGGACATACACTTAAAAATAAAAGTTGTTGTTTGTCTGAAATTCTAATTTAACTGAATGTCCCATGTTTTTATTTGCTAAATCTGCCACCCCCAGGAAGGGGACCGCCAGGAGGTGACCATGCCCGCGGGGCAGGATGAGGAGGGCGGATGTCTTCCCTTCTGAGATCTCACCCTGATGGCTGATGCTGAGCAGGAGTTGACCAGAAAGGTGGAAGCGACAGACGCTGACCCTCTTGCAGGTCCAGTGATGGTGTTTGGAAAAAGCAAAAAAAAAAGTTATCTGAGAGAATCAGACAAGCAAAAAGATTGATTACTAGAAGATCATCGTGGAAATGGAAGATGAAGAAAAATAAATCCTCCTATTGCTATTACATGTCCTTTGTGACACTGTTTATTAATCCAGTGGAAACACTACTTTATAGCATCAGAAATTATAACTAAGAAAATAGTAGAACAGGGATATAAAACAGAATGTTTAGCTTGTATTTATTACTAGAAGAAGCTCAAGAAACATTGAGGTGTTAATACAGACATGAAAAATTATTTTAAGAGTGCTAAACAAGTTACAGCAAGATTTCCTGGCATTAATATAAGAGCAGATGAATATGTCCACTCTCATTTGATGTTTGTGATCGAAAGAAGGATGATGGAATGGCTCAAATTTAGATAAATCCGTGAAGACTGCAAAAGAACACGCACAAATGAACCTGTCAGACAGAAAGCCCAGAAGTCCCGAGATGAATTAGCCTCAGGATAATTAACAGAAGATGCAAATTACTCCCAAAAACAGTGAGAAGGGAAAATGAAGTTCTCAGTAAGAAAAGGGCCAAAGAGGGAAGCTGGAAAGAAGATAAATTTAATGATGATGTTGAAAAGGCCTGAACAGAATTTTGACTTTCCTAAATTGCAGTATCTGGGATTCAATTAATTACCAAGGTTGGATCCAAATTTTGGTTATGATGATCCCAAACAATAATGATAAAAAGAACTCCTGCATTATTGTGTGAATAAGTCCAAGGGAAGTAACTTAGGCTAGAGAGAGTTTGTTTAATACGCGGTAACTCCTGCTTCGATGGCAAAGACACTGTTGTTTTCCTAAAACAAGGAGTCTATCGTGCATTTTCTGGTGAGAATCTATAAAAGTATTTTGGAGTTGGTAAATGAATCATTTAAATCAATAAAAGGACATAGCAAGCAAAGCATAAAGTACCTTAGAGGAGTGTGACTGTCAAAAATATCTTCTGATTATGTGATGTGTTTAAGACTGGAACCCTCACCAAAGACCCCTTTGGACCACTGAACTTTCTAAATATGAGGAGATGTCAAGGTCAATAATCTTTCTGCTAACGGTGAACACATCTCAGACTTGGCCACCAGAGACCAGGACACCTGCTTCGAGTTGCATCGGGAAGCATTAAAGGAAGAGAAAGGAGAAGAGGGAAACACAAGAAAATTAAGCATGATTATAAAGAAAAGAAGAAATATCCAGCTGCCTTCTTCACGTCTAAGAGATCATGCACTGAACATGCAAAGAAGTTTCCAGAGTGATTGGTGAAACCTGGGTGCCATCCAAAGCAGAAAAAGAAAAAGCAACACTAGACGACGCCCCGGCCTTTTCCACACAGGAATAACACAAATGGTAGGCATATGCTGGAGGTAGCATATAAATATGCTCTCTCTGCTTCTTGCTAGCAGAAGACGGAAACAGTCTCTTCCATGTGTCTTCTTGTTCATATTTATTAAAGCCGCAGACATAAATTTTTCAGGCTCTGAAGAACGAAAATGTCAGTGATGGTATAAAAGCATGAAGAACTTGCACAGGTCATTGTAAGAGGAAAATTTTACACATCACCTTATATCTTAATACATATTTTAGGATTATCTGCTGCCCTAAATGACATTTATCAGAGAACTGAAAATAGACCACTCTACATTTCAGTCATTCGTTCACTGAGGCTGCCCAGCGAGGTTCTGCGGAGGATACAGAAGCGAAAACAGCCCACAGTGTGGGGCCTGCCTGCCTTCAGAAGGCTCCTAGAGCCAAACTCTCTAATGGACAATTAAGTATGAGCAGAAACAAAAACAGAAACAAAACCATGCTACAATTTAAGGTAAAAAAAAATATGATTAGGTGCTATTTGGAGAAGCAGAGGTAGACTATTATCAGAGAGCTGAGAAGCAAAGTCCCAGGGCAAGCTCAGAGGCTGTCAGCATTTGCAGGAAGTCTTCGCTGCCTGCTTAAAGGATATCTGTGTCTAAGGAAACAGACGCAAGGACATTCCAAACTGAGGGAAGAGCCTGAGCAAGGTATTTCCTTAGCACAAACAGGAAAATAACTACTTTACAGTGGGAAATAAATATTCTTGGTGGGACCATGAGTTATGTAAAGCACAGACATTGGTGCTGATGCACTTAGCGTGTCTCCCACTTTCCATTGCAGCCACCTGGTGGAGACCAAGAGCACATGCAGAACTCTAGGGGATGTGGGGGGCAGCCCCGAGCGTCCTACCTCAAACATAAAATGTGTTCAGTGTCTCACATTTTAATCTCCTAGATTCATGCGAATTGTTCATTATACTGAATATCATATCCAATTTTGATGAAAATTAAAATGAGATCATTAGTTATCAGGGAAATGCAAATCAAAACCACCGAGCGATACCGCTGTACATCCACTAGGATGGCTGGAAGCAAAAAGACAGATAACAGCAAGTGTTGGGGGGGACGTGGAGACGTTGGACTCTTCATACATTGCAGGTGGGAATGTAAAATTCTGCAGCTGCTTAGGAAAACAGTCTAGCAATTCCTCAAACGTGAAATATGGAGTTACCATATGACCAGCAATTCCACTCCTCAGCTATCTACCCAAGAGAAATGAAAACATATGTCCACAAAGAACGCTCGTAGCAGCATTATTCATAATAGCCAAAAGCAGAAACAACCCAAATGTCCATCAACTGACTAATAGATAAACAAGGTGTGGTGTGTGGTGTGGTGTGTGTGTGGTCCACAATGGATTAAGCCATAAAAAGGAATGAAGTCCTGTCACATGCCACAACTTGGGTGAACTTTGAAAACATAATGTTAAGTGAAATAAGCCAGTCACAAAGGACTACATATTGTGTGATCCTATTCATATGAAATGTCCAGAATAGGCAAATCTATGGACAAAAAGTAGATTAGTGGTTGCCTAGGCCCGGGAGAAACAGGGGGCCAAGGACGTGATGACCAAAAGGTATGGGGTTTCTTTTTGGGGTGATGAAAATGTTCTAAAATTGATTGTGGTAGTGGTTGCACAACTCTGAATATACTAAAAATCATTGAATTGTACATTTTAAATGGATGAATTATATGATATGTGAATTATAACTCAATAAAGCTGTTATAAAAAATAAAATGGAATTTTTAAAAGTTATGTTTTTTTTTTTTCAATTCTAAAGTAATACATACTCAATATGACAAAGACAACTATTAACAATACCAAAGTTTCTAAAGGAAAACATGCAAGTTTGCCATTTCCCTGTCCCCAAGGTTATAAAGGTTAGTTAGCAGTTTGGAATATTGTTACAGAATGGAATGATACGGAATGGAATGATACGGAATGGAATGTCACATAACGGAGTGTCATGATTTGGAATGTTATGGAAAGGAATGGAACATTATGGAATAAAATGTAACAAAATGGAATGTTACAGAACAAAATGTTTTGGAATGGAATGTTACAGAATGAAAAGTCATGGAATGGTATGTCAAAGAATCAAATGTACCAGAATGAAATATCATGGATTGGGAAAAAAATGTAATTTCATTTTATAATAAAATTAAATATTACCAACACTTTTTATGCAACTTGGAAAATAATATTCTTAATTTTTTGTTTTTAGAGATAGGGTCTGTTGCCCAGGCTAGAGTGTGGTGGTATGATCATAGCTCACTGCAGCCTCAAATTCCCGGGATCAAGCAATCCTCCTGCCTCAGCCTCCCGAGTAGCTGTGACTATAGGTACATGCCCCCACACCTGGTTATTTTTTTTTTTCTTTAGAGATAGAGTCTCACTGTGTTGCCCAGGCTGGTCTCGAACCCCTGGCCTCAAGCCATCCTCCCACCTCAGCCTCCCAAAGCCCTGGGAGTATAGGCGTGAGCACCACACCTGGCCTGTTTTTAATTTCCCACCAGTATATTTACACCCCATCCCTATCCTTTCAGTAAAGTTGGTGTGTAACCAAATGTGGGAAGCACATTATTTAGTTCAGCTTTGACCCTTCTCAGCAGTTCACAGCTGTAATCTCCCAGCCCTCTGGCTGTGAAGGGCTAGGATCAGCAGAGAAGTAGAGAAAATTTAGGTGGCAGCCACCAGCCTGTGCCTCTCCCCTCTCCCCACGCCAGGTGATTCTCAGCACAGCCGCAGCCACCACTGAGCCTGCTGCTATTTTCCTCTCCCGGAAAAGCAACACAGCAGACACGTCCCGAAACTTCCCTCCATTCTCTTTTGTCTGTGAAGCCAGGCCCTCTTCCATGCAGAGGGGCTGTTTACCCAGAGTCAAAACAGTGTCTTTTGCCCATGGGGTACCCATGACTGCTCTATACGTGTGACCGTGTGACCGGTCCATCTCCTCCCTCTAGTTCCTAGAGCACCTCTAGGACTGGGGAGGGGCAGGGGAAAAGCCCCCTCCATTATGATCAATTCCTACCTGGTATGACTCTCACGAGGATTAATAGCATATACAAGGAGGCATGCAGACTTCAGAAAGTAATTATTTTTATATTTTTTATTGGCAAGGTCACAGAGCTAATTGATGTCCAAATCAAGATTGTGACACAGATATCCTACCTCCACATTTAACACACTTCCCACTCTAATGCTGGACTTCTGACATGCATTAAACAGCATTCCAAAATGATTATTAAAGATGGTATTTTGAACGTACTTTAGTAAAATAATTTTATCAGCGGAAGCAAATACGAAAGCATTATCGTGGCATCCTGAGCCAGTTTTTTAAATAGTTCATGTTTCATCTTGGCATATCCATTTTGTGAGCGGAGTCTATATTTAATAAAATAAAGTGCTCGCTCTACAATATTACTTCATATTTTTCATTTCACATGAGTTCTTTTTCTGTAGGAATGATAAACTATCTTCAAGTTTTAGATAAGATTGCAACGGCAACTTTTTAAAACGTAAGTTTTTGTTGAGTCCAGGCCATTAAAATACAAGAGAAGAAAGGAGAACCTGGCCATTTAATCACCAGATTATCAGCACTTCTATAAAAAGCTTTTAAATGGCAAGAAGATAAAATGTTAAGTGTGGGTGGTAATTACTTGCCTTTATCTCTTGTGCCAGGTTTCAAACCTCACCATATGGGTGTTTGTGCAAGATTAAATAGCTATTCAAGTGTGTAATGAGGTATAGATGCTAAACTGAACCGAAAGATATAGCACGGAGCAGGCCAGACTAGATCAATTCTGCAGAACATGAAAGAATTGATTGATAGATCTTCATGATTCTAATCCTACATGTATTTGAGGGCCATTCAACAAAGGAAAAAAAACTTTTCTTTTTTTTTATTATTTTCTATAGATAACAAAATAGGGGAAAGCAGGAAAAAAGTTGGGGACAAAAAATAGACTGTCACCTGAAGGACGGGGGAGGGAGGAGCAGGGGGAAAGCCTCCTCCATTACGATCAATTCCTACGTGGTATGACTCTCGCGAGGATTAATAGCATATACAAAGAGGCAGGCAGACTTCAGGAAGTGAAATATCCTCTAGAAGTGAATGAATACATTGATTTGCCCAGGACAGCCCAGTTGAAGCATTAATAATTAACAGCAATTTCCTTTTACTTCTAAAAATGTCCCAGTTTGGCCGATAAATTATATGGTCACCCTATCTGGAATAATTTTTGGTAGCTATTGTCAGAGTCACCACAAAAAAAAACGAAGCCTAAAACCTGTCTCCACAATACGTCACTAAAGGTGACAGCCAGAAAATATGCTTGGGGAGGGTTGTCTGGCTGATATTTTAGCCTTATACTACGATAGATGAGAACAGAGGTTTAGAAATCTGAGCTATACTCTGGGAATGTGATAGCATGTGTGCGTGTGTGTGTGTGTTTGTGTGTGTGTATGTGTGTGTGTGTGTGTAAGAGAGAGGGAGAGACAGAGAGGGCGCCAGCACTTTGGTCATCTGATGCAGGGTCTATTCACTCTTCACTCAGACCCTCAAACTATGTGGAATAGCAAACATAGCAAGGTTAACGTTAAACTGAAATAAAATCAATATATATTTTTAGAAGCAAAATTTGAGTTTTTCAAGAAACATAGAAAAATAAAAAACGAATGTTTTAATTTGTAAACACTTGTAAGATCTATTGTTAAATGGCAAAAGCATACAGCATAACATAAAGTGTGATCCTACTTTTTGAAGACATATTAAATATTTTGACATGTTTTAGAAGTCAGAGTGACTACATACCAACCAGTGAACAATAGTGTTGTAAATTGGACAATTGTTCCCATGGGTTGAATGCGATTATATGCTTAATGCTGTGTGTGTGTGTGTGTGTGTGTGTGTGCGTGTGTGTGTGTGTGTGTGTGTGTGTCTACCTCTCCCCTTCAATCACAATAGGGGTTTCTTCTTCAGTATGAATCATGAAATGAGAGAACAAGCAGAGCCCAGCAGAACTGCAGCTGTCTACGAGCCTCACATAATGTGAGTAAGAAACCAACCGAGGGTTTCTGTAGCAGCGAAAGATAACTAACACAAGTGGTCACAGGTGAAGGTCATAAGTTTTTTCTTTTTTATTTCTATAACGAAACACTTCCTTATAATAAATACTAATAATGAAGTTGTATTAATACAACAACAAAAAAACACAAGTTTCTCATTTATTCTTTTCTTACTCTCTCCTAATCTCCAGTCCCCGAAAAGGGATACTAACAGCACCAAACCATCAAAATATAAATGGCAGAAAATGATCTCTTTAAGGTTTTTTCACCTCTAAATTATGATTTTTATTGTAAAAAATAGATATATACCGTCAGGTATGTGTGACTTTTGGGTTTGTGTTTTAAATAGTGACTGATGTTTGTGTCAGCCTATATTAGCTATCTCAAGTCCTTTTTTAAATCTGAGTAAATCAAAATGATTTTTCTGACCAAATCAGCAAGTTTTAGTCCATTTGAATTCATGATGAACTAAAAAACACAACAGGTCAGAGTGGAATCAAGTCATTCAATATAAATCATTACGTAATTAATTTAGTTGCAACTCAGTTGAAAAGACAGCAAGTGTCCTGACAACCAAGCCAACCGGTTCTTCTAAGGTATAGTTCACAGACACATAGACACGACTTCTCTCTATGAATCTTGAAACATCCTTACTTTGCAGAGATGATGAATTGATGCCATCCTTTCTCCCTAGCCCCTCCTGAGATAACCTCATTCAATTCCATGGTTTTAAACATCTTCTATATGCTGCTGCTGCTGAACAAGATCTAGTCCTGAAACACTCTTCAAAGATCCAGCCTCCTAAATTCAAAAGGCTTTCTTGAACTGTCTCATTGGCATCTTGAATCAGTCATGTCAGAAGAACGCTCCTGATTCCTGTTTGCTGAATGACCTCAAGAGTTGTGACATCAAGTGAAATACCAAAATCCCATCTGTTATCATTTTAAGTAGCCATAATTTGGTCCCATGTATGAAAAAAATGCATCAAATTCAAAAATGTTTAGAATTAAATGGAAAAGATATTTACATATGTTAGCATCCCATTGGGTTCAAGTTTTCATAACCTGTATTCTGGACAACCTCTTTCCACGGAGGTGATAAATCTTTTTCAGTAAGATATTTTTCCATACGCAGAAGATTAAGAACTAGATAAAAATATTTAAGGGAATCAAAGCCAAGATATAATATTTTATATTAAAAAGAATCCCTATGTATATTTGGCACTTTATAAATTTTAATGTTTAAGATCATCTGACCAATTAGAATGACAGCCTTTTAACTCTAATTGATTATGTGTAAATTCATTAGATTCATGGTTTTTGTTATCATCTGTATGCCAATAACCCACAAATGTGTATCTCTGGATACAATTTTTTGACCAAAGTTTTATATATTTAACTGTCTATTTGACATCTCCACCAGGATGTCTAAAAAGAAATCTCAAACGTAAGGCACCCAAAATTTAGTTCCTGACTTTCTACCTTCCCCATTTGAGTTGATGACTTGTTTTTCCCAGTTGCTCAGACTTAAATTCCTGGGGGTCTTTCTTGACTTCTCGATGTTCTCACTCCCCACGTCCAATCCATTATGGAATCCTACTTGGCTGGGCTTCCGGTGCCTCCCACGCTGCCCTCATGCACTTCTGGCGCCATTACATTCCTTATTACCCACAGCCTATCCTCAACCTAGCAGTCAGAGCCGTCCAGGGAAGACCTCGATTAGAGGTCAATATGCTGTCTCTCTACTTCACTCACAATAAAAGCCAAAGTCCACGCAGGCCCCGTGAGCTCTCCTTGTCCCATTACCTATTTGACTTCACCTTCTGCTTCTCCACCTCTCAACCTCCTCAGACATGGTCAACACACTCTCCTTTGAGACTTCGTGCCGGGTCACCTCACTGCCTAACCCTTTCTGTCCCCACTAGACTTGGCAAATTCCTTCAGATTTTTGTTTAACTATCACCATCTCAATGAGGCTCAATTTGACCATTCTACTTAAAATTGCAACTCATCTTAAACTCCCATTTGCTCTTAACATATTCTATTTTTTTTCCTTCTTCCATAGCACTTATCACCTTATCGTCATATAATTTACTTATTACATTTATCGCTTTCTATTTATCAGAAATAAATGACCCCCATTTGAATGTAAGTTCTAGGATGGCAGGGGTATTTGTGGATGTGTCCGAAGTGCTTAGATCAATGCCTGACACATGGTGGCCACTCAGTAAGTATTATTGCCGACTTATGACTTTTCAATAATCATCGCGCCAATGACAATATCACATATTGGAATGATATCACTATCATTCCAAAAAGACATGATTGTCCTTCTCTTAGACAAGACTACTGCTTACTTGCAATTTTAAGGTAATTTATTATGATCCACCCCACTCACCTACTAGCTTCTTCAAAACATATGCAACAAACAAATTCATATTTTGGTAGTATATTGCATTTAGATTATATGCTTAAATCTAATTGCATATTCTATAGCAACTTTAGAAGTCATATTGGGTTAAAAAGCAAACTCTTCATATCTCCAATTTGTTTTCTCCACTGCAGTCAGTAGAGTCTTCAAAAGAAACCTGTGAAAGGTTACATGTCATGCACTTTCACCAGTTTAAAACCAGTCTTGGCTCCTTTCTGCCTCAAAATGAAGCCAATGCTCTCGAATGTGCCCAAGAAAGTCCTCCATAAACACATTTCTTCCTGTTGTCTAGAATCCTCTTTTGACACAATTCCCTCTCACTGGAAACCTAAACTCCACCTGAATCTGCCATTCTTTTTCTTGCCTTTAGGTTTTAAATATGCTACTCCCTTTGCAGAAATCACTTAATTCTGTGAATGCCTACTCAACCCATTGGATAATATTCTAAGCTTGTACTTTTCTTCCTTCCAAAAGATTTTCTTAATCCCAGAACTGGATAAAGGGTTCTCATAACTTCTGTTTTTTTCTTTTTCCTTTTTTCTTTTTTTTTTTTGAGATAGAGTCTCACTCTTTTTGCCCAGGCTAGAGTGCAATGGTATCATCACAGCTCACAGCAACCTCAAACTCCTGGGCTCAAGCAATCCTCCTGCCTCAGCCTCCTGAGTAGCTGGGACTACAAGCACACACCACCATGCCTGGCTCATTTTTTCTATTTTTAGATGGGGTCTCGCTCTTGCTCAGGCTGGTCTTGAACTCCTGACCTCAAGCGATCCTCCTGCCTCAGCCTCCCAGAGTTCTAGGATGACAGGCGTGAGCCACCATGCCCAGCCTAGTTCTCATAACTTCTTGTCATTACCCCATCCCAGCACTGTTGCCTCCAACTAACTACCTAAAATAGCGTTGGGACACAGGAAGTACTAAATAAACACTTGCTAAATAAATGAGTGAATTCTCCAAAAAAGAGCACGTGAATGCAAGCCTGCAATTTCTCTCTCAACAATCCTCTCTGTTGTGCCATTCAGCTGGGCTGTAACACCATTGTGTGACAGTGGCATGAAGGCCCTTCTTTGCCCATAATGGAATATTTCTCCAAATAACACATGCACTTGCTATGCAACTATATGCTTTTATTATTGCCTTTGGAGGTGCTTTAGCAAATAAGTTTCCTACTTTTATAGGACTGCTGACATCTCATAGAAATATTTGACAAATATTCAACTCGGAGATGATTTTGATTCTATTTTATGGCTTTTCTGATTCTTTACACACTACATTTTATTTCTTTATGAGCTTGCTTTGCTTCATCTTGAGTCCTCAAATTCAATGACCAAGATAATGTAATGGCATGAGCACAGAACGTGACCTCTGCTCGGAATTCCATTTCCATACAATGTATTTGCAGGGCTTGGTGAGGGATGAAACTGCTCTTCAATTTCTTCCCTTCAGTTATCAACTAACAAAGCAATTTCTGATGCTTTAGTATTTTTTTTTTCCTGAATGGCTCTTTCTTTAATATCCATTCATGCCTTCTGATCTAATTAGTATAATTAGCCTTGGACACACAATAAACAAAAGCAAAAAACAAAAAAGCCTGCAAAATTCCACTTCAACAGCCTGCCTTTCATACATTTAATGAAAGTAGGTTTTCAGCTGTCTTCATAGCTCACAACCTTTAATCCTCACATCAATCTCAGCCTTCTATTCAATCACAGCTGCTGTCTATTGAGAAGCAGCAAAGGTTTCGGAGAGTTTGTGGGAACATGGAAGTCGTCCATTCATTTTCATCAGTAAACTCAGGAGACACAAATTTCACTAAAATTGCTAAAAGTGTTCCTGCTGTGTCTCGATGATTTATTATTCGACATCATATTTCAAAATATGCTTTTAAAAAAACTCAAGAAAATCATGTGATTGTTTTACCCGAAACATTATGCAATTTTATCACCCGTGCAATAAAGTGCATGTGTCAAAATTATCTTCCCTTTAAAGGTGAATAATATTCCATTATATGTATATACTATATAATTTTTATCCATGCATCTGTGGATGGTCACTTGGGCTGCTTTCACCTTGGGCTATTGTGAATAATGCTGCTACAGACATGAGTATACAAACGTCTATTTCAGCTCCTGCTTTTACTTCTTTTGGGTATATACTCAGAAGTGGAATTGTTGGATCATATGGTAATTCTGTGTTTGATTTTTTGAGGAATTGTCATACAGTTTTCCACAGTGGCTGCACGGTTTTATATTCCTACCAACAGTGTGCACAGGTTCCAAGTTCTCCAATTCCTTGTCAACACTTATTATTTTCTGGTTTTTTGATAGTAGCTGCCCTAGTGGGTGTGAAATGGTATCTCACTGTGGTTTTGATTTGCACTTCCCTAATGAATAGTGATGTTGAACAATTTTTCATGTGCTTACTGGTCACTTGTGTGTCTTCTGTTTAAGTTCTTGGCCTATATTTTAATTAAGCTGTTTGATGTTTTTGTTGTTGAGTTGTAGGAGTTCTTTACACATTCTGCATATAATCTCTTCTCAGATATATGACTTGCAAAGCCCAAAGAGTTTTAAAGGTGAGTTCTACCAACTTTTTAAAAAAATATATGGGCATATAATCATTGTATATATTTATAGGGTCTACTTACTTTTAGTAACATTTCAATCTTGTAAAAATTACTCCAAAGAATAGAAAAATAAAATATTACTTGAAACACATTTGATAAGGGTTGTATCCATGAGGATTCGACTAGAGAAACAAAATGAGCAGAAGATATATATTCAGAGATCAATTGCAAGGAATGACTTACATGATTATAGGGTCTGGCGAGGTATGTCTGAAATCTGTAGCAGAGGCCACCAGAAAGAAGAGGCTGGAACTCAGGTGTGAGCCAAAATTGCCATCCATAGGTGGAATTTATATTTTCTCAGGGAAACCTCAGTTCTCCTCTTAAGACCTTTCAACTGATTGAATCAGGTTCACCCAGGATAATCATACAATATATATTTTAAGATAATCTCACTTACTTAAAGTCAACTGATTATGGACTTTAATTACATCTGCACAATATTTTCACAGCAACACCTAGTTTAGTGTTTGACTGAATAACTGTGACCACAGGGCAGCCAAGTTTATATGTAAAACTAACCATTGCAAAAGTAATATAACCTATATGAAAGCCAGAAAAGGATAGTTTGAAAACATAGTAGCCAATTTTAGTCAAAAAAATGAGATGACAAATTCTCCCCCTAAAACCACACACAACAATAACACAAAATATATAGCATACCAAATCCAGCAATAAGGGAAATGGGAAAAACATGTCCAAAATACAAATATTTATCTTTGTATGAAATTCTAGAATTAAGAAAGATTTGATCCCTTATCTCTTTAAATTTTATTGTGAAGGCCGAGTACAGTGGCTCATGCCTGTAATCCTAGCACTCTGGGAGGTCGAGGCAGGAGGACTGCTTGAGGTCAGGAGTTCAAGACCAGCCTGAGGAAGAGTGAGACCCTGTCTCCACCAAAAATAGCAAAAAAAAAAAAAAATTGGCCTTTACTAAAAATAGAAAAAATTAGCTGGGTGTGGTGGTGCATGCCTGTAGTCCCAGGTACTTGGGAGGTTGAGGCAGGAGGATCACTTGCGCTCAGGAGTTGGAGGTTGCAGTGAGCTGTGATGATGCCACTGCACTTCACTCAGGGCAAAAAAGTGAGACTGTGTCTCAAAAAAAAAAAAATTTATTGTGAAGAACATATAATAGGCTATCTTTATAATGGAGTAATATGATCATTATATCTCTTTTTAAGATATCACATACCCTGAATAATCCCTTGTTCTACAGTTGAACTCAGTGAAGTAACACTGAAGACAGAAAAATGGTAAACATAAAATATCTCTTTAAATTATTCCTACTTCTTCTCCCTGCCTCACTTTACTGAATGATACTTTGTTCACAACTTCCTATGAATTACTTAGCTTAATCTATGCAATAAGAATCCTGGAAAAAAAGAGTTATCTCAACTGATTGCTCACAGTTACAGATCAAACTCCTTGTTCTACTCATTCTCCCCTTCTCACTACTGCACTTGACTAAAAAAATTTAAAACAAAGAATCCTAAAAAAAAAGAAATGTTTGTGGGGTTTTTTTAAATCTAAATGAAACTGGTGCTTTTATATTACTATTTATAGTAATATTTTCCATCATCAAAGTACAAATCTATATATCCTTTGTAATAATAGTCATATACATGAATATCTGAACTAAAACATTCACCTATAAAATTAGACAAATGGGGAGAAATTGTTGTAAAAGCAACAATACTTACAGAGATATTGAATTCAAGTAGGATTTGTCTTTTCAATAGCTAAATTTATCATTGCCAAAGTTGTATTTTAGTTGAAGAATTAGAGTAAAAAGAAATCAAATTAAATAGGACAATAATTTCCTAGAATATTGAAAGGGAAAAGTACTCATTCGACAAATATTTATGGAAAGATTTTTTAGTGTCATGCTTGTGTTAGGGACAAAAAATAATAGACAAATAAGATATAATCCTTTTTGAAAGATCTCTCAAGTCTGATGAGAACCTGAAGACTAACATATATATACACACATAATTAGATTACTGTGTAATAAATTGGAGATAAGAAATATGTGCAGGACATTACAGAAAACGTAATCGCGTGATAAGAAGAGAAATCAGTAACAACTTGGTGGAAGCAATGCTACATCTGCATCTTGAAGAGAAATACCAAGTTAGCTCAGTTGAAGAGGGAATGGAAGGCATTCCGCACAAAAGGAATGGTTCGAAAGTGAGAGAAAATTGGACATTGAGGGAAATCTTCCAGAGACCTTATCTCAGCAGGTTTGCATATTTGTGGCCTTTTTCAGGCAAAATATTTAATCAGATAGACTTTCTGAAGATTGATAAACATTCTGTTTATGTTATGCTAGCGAAGTATGCAGTCTCCTAACTGTTCCACAAAACCGTTTAGTTGGAGAGTATTCTTCCTTATTTCTCTGGTGAAACTCGTACCGTGTTAAACACACTATTTTCTGCAGCGGGCACCCACTGAGTTCCCTTGTCCCTCTGAGAACTGTCCTCCCTGCCTCGCACATCCATGTGCTTCTCATGGGAGCTGCCATGTTTATTCACGACCCATGGCCCTCGCCAGAACTCGAACTCAGCAGGATGAGCAGCTGCCAGGCTGGGTTACTCACAATACCTCGGTCCTTGAGGACTGGACAAGGGCTGGAAATTTATGTGAACCTGTACCAAGAAAGCCCTTCTCCAGAATTTTTAGTTTGGAACCCCAAAATTCAAGCCTGTTTTCTCATGAGTGTGGAAATAGATCTGTATCGAGAGACAAATGAGGCTTCCAGAAACAGAAGAAAAGAACGCCAAGGATCAGCTGCATCCCACAATCTGCAGTTTACTCCAGGAGGAAACATTTATAGTCTTACTATAAACCCCCTTTTTTAATGTAGCTAGTTTTATTTGTTCAGTTTTGTTTATTTAACTAACAAAACAAACCTCTAAAACCTCTAGTTTTAGAGGTTCCTGCCCAGTGCCCTGGCTCTTTTGCTCTGATCCTCTCCGCTAAAGGAAGAAAAGGAAGGACTGAGCTCTCTAAAGTCACATATGAGCCGATGTCCATTTATTACAATGGTCATGATGATATTAATGATGATAGTAATTGTCACTTACACGCCTGTATTGAGGAATGACATCAGCTAAAAAAAAAAAAAAAACCACACACACACACACCTAAAAAGTGAAATTGGCTCAATTTGTCCTATACAGCTGTGATCCCAACCCCCGGGAGGCAGACCGGTACCAGTCCACCAGTCCGTGGCCCTTTAGGAACCAGGCCGCACAGCAGGAGGTGAGCGGCGGGAGAGCCCGTAAAGCTGCATCTGTATTTACAGCAGCTCCCCATGGCTCCTATCACCGCCTGCGCTCCACCTCCTGTCAAATCAGCAGCAGCATCGGATTCCGCATTATGGTCAGTTGTATAATTATTTCGTTATATATTACAATGTAGTAACAATAGAAATAAAATGCACAATAAATGTACTGTGTTTGAATCACCCAAAACCATCCCCATCCCCCAGCCCCCTGGTCGGTGGAAAAATTGTCTTCCATGAAACCAGTCCCTGGTGCCAAAAAGGTTGGGGACTGCTGCTACACAGTTACTCTTCTTGCTCTTAGGGAACTAGCACTCACCCCCTGTGCCCATGCTTCATGCTCCCCTTGGCTCCCTCAGAGAACAACATTGTAATTCTCTACCATGCTCTCCCAGGAAGCATCTCAAATTCTAACCTTTTAAAAATTTTACTTCCTCATTGAGAATGTAACCTGTTTGTTTCCCAGTCTTTCAGAGTGTTAACTATCTATCTGCTAGGAGCTAGCTAACACGATAGATAGCAAATTTTAACGTGCTAATAATCCTGTACTCAATATAAGAAATACAATTAAGGTTCACCAAAAGCAGGTACGGCATTCCATGAGATAGGAGGATCCTAGTCAATGCCAGTTTTCAAGCAGTTGCTGGATAACCACCCAATAGGAAACTTTTAAAGGAGAGATTCACTTGGGGATGGAGGTAATATTATAATAGATAGCCCATAAACTTTTTTTTCTAATTTCAGTTAGGGACTCAAATATTTGTTCATCAACATAGATATATATATACACACACACACACACACACACGCACATACACACACATGGATAGATACACACACACACACAAACACTATTACACAAAGAAACAATATTATTAGACAGCTATCATAAAATCTACCCTTCAAATTATGCCAGTGGGTTGGATTAACTTTGCTTGAGCGTAGGATCAATCCCACCCAGGTAATGTATCCTATATCCAATCAAGAGTAATTCTGATCATTATAATTACTAGAACTTTAATATTAATGATAAGATTCAAGCAGTATTCACCTTTCACTACAATGCTTGGTTGGGGTGTTTTAATTGCAGGCAAAAAGACTTGTTAAGAATTCTGAACACATTCTCCATAATAACCATTATATACAGTGTCCCATATGCTATCTTCCACAATAAATATACTGGATTTACAGTGGTTTATGATCTCAATCTACCGTTACTTTATTCTAAGAAGCTGTTAACAATACTTAGCCATTCTGACCCGCATGGTGCTGGTCGATTCCGTATTCTCTTTTTTCCATCCTTGCTTTATTTCTATATTATTCAGGACCCCTTAGACACAGTACAGGATAGAAATACACCTTAAACCGATTCAGGCAACAGAAAAGGAATTGGTTAGTTCACAGAACTAAAAAGATTGTGGAGGAAGCTCACAAAATTGAAAGAAGCCTTGCAAAAAATAGAGCGTTGGAAGCCGGAGTTCAGTACTGTCAGGAACTCTGTGTATCCAGCTCTGTTTGGTTTTAAACTGTAGACTGACTTTCTCCAATGAAAGAAAACTTGGGTGTGGTAACCCCAGTTTAGGAACCCTGTAGAAAGAAACCCAGAGAAGCCCTGACTGGCACTGGCTGGCCCACATGCCCACCCCTCAAGCTAATTACTGAGGCCAGTGGGTGCAGTCACATTACTAACGAGGCTATTTTGTTGCAGGGGGTAAAATCTTCTATGGGTAGGATGGGGGAGGGATGCGTATTGTACAGGCAAATTGAAGCTATACATTAGGGCAGTTTAAGAGCTATCATCTTGGCCCTATAATACTGCTCAAAATACACTTTGTGTGCAGAGGTTTGATCCATTGGCTTCCATGGAAATATTTCCTCCAGTATATTCTTTAACATTTTGTCTGCCATCAGAAATAGATTACTGCCATTTTCTGTCTTGTCAAAGTGAATGCTGGCTGTCTGCATCCTTTCCATAGAAATGGATATCACTGGAAATGAATATCATTGGTGCATGAGGGATTTTACAACCCTTTGTCACTTTCTAGTGTTAATTGGAACTGAAAAAAGAATCCTCTTTGTGCAGTACTATGGCACATCATGTATAACACCAGGAACATTCCTCTGGCTATAGTAGCTTAGGACTGTAATGCTTAAGCACTTCATGCTCAATGTCTTATGGGTGATATTTAGATTTCACGCAGAATTTTTCTGTGGTTGTCTAATTGCTTAGAATTTTCAATTTTTTTTCCCTCAATACTGTGATCCAAAGTACAATATTCTTCTTATGCAACAGCCTCTCCTCTAAATTCATGAACAATGTGTTTATCTTTTGTGCTAACATCCTGCTTTTCCCTTCTAGCTAGAACATTCTGCATTGTTTTATCCTGTCTTGGAATGTCTGAGATGACCTCTTCCAGGGCAGCTCTCGATTCTTCCCTGTTCTGAGGCTGGGATCCTCCTCTGCTTTCTAAAAGACTTGACCTTCAACACCTCATTAGCATTATGGATCTCTAGTCCACTACCAGCGTCGAAGCCCCAATAGTTATCTTTGCCATTCTATGACCTGATAGCTGAACTTTCCCACTATAGCTTCCCTTAACAGAGAGTTACACTCCTGACAAACCCATAAAGCAATTGATTTTTTGTTTGGTTTTGTTTCTTAGTGGTTCTTTGCTTGCAATAAAGACATCAAAGATACGCCATCTTCCTCCTTCCAACAGCCTCGCCACTTCAAAAATCTCATTTCAAACACATTCGTTACAGCCCATTTTTGCATTTTGTGGTTTTTAATCTCCTTGTGTTGCCTTCTCCTAATAGATGGGAAAATTTCTAGTACTGCGATCAAAATTCCTTAGAGAAGAATAAATCAATCAACAGCTGTTTATTTATAAGTCTAGATTTGCAAGTGGAGAATGAGAGTAATCTCTTTAAGGACTTGGAAGAAAAAGGCAATAATTATATTTGTGTTACTTCTGCATGTAAATCAAAATGAAAAGGTTGCTCTCATAAAAAATGGAAGCAATAATGTTTTAATTAACAAGGGAATACCAATTGCTCTAAAAATAAAACATTTTTTTCCATAATTAGTGTTAATATTTTTTTCTTTAATAACTTTCTTAGCATAGAAAGGAGGAGAGTTATGTGCCGGATGCTTTATGGGTACAGCTTTAAAATGTCATGATTTTTTGCAGCATTGTAACCTACAAAAAAAACCGTAATAAATTGTATTGACAAGGTTTTCATGCTTAAGCCTACATTTTATTGTACCATTATCCCTGAACAAATTGAGGCACAATATGTCATCAGGCTGGACATATACATTATTGAACATATAAAAGAATATCAAAAGCCATTCAATAGTCTTAGCAAAGAGGATCAATATTAGGTTTTGTACGTTTGTGTAAAAAAAATACTTTTTATATCATGGATATATCTTTTATAATAAAATTCATTTTAAAAAATACCCAAAATGAATTTATTTTAAAGAGATGCATTTTAAAGGTATTTTTTGTAAGGACTTTAATATTTGGAGTCATGTTTAGAAAAGAAGAGGTTCACATTCACATTTACAAAACACACCTGAGAAATGGATTCAGAGACAGTTCCAACAATAGTCCTGTTAAGTCATCTATTACTTACTAAGTGGCATGCAATTGAGTGACAGTAAAGTATCTGGGATTGAAATTCCACCCAAACTCTCCCCAACTTCTATCATTAGAGATATTCACTTGTCACAGACAATATAAAAGTTCGTAAGGCTTTTACAAGAGGAAAACTGAATATTCCATGTAAACATTAATCATAACAAACTATATTAATATATTAGTAGCTATATTAATATCAAAGTAGACTTCAGAACAAGTAATAAAAAGGGACATTACATAATAATAAAAGGGTCAATTCATCAAGACAAGGTAACAGCCCTAAATGTATGTCAACTAATTATAGAGTATCCATATACATAAAGCAAAAGCTGATTAAAAATGAAAGAAGTAGGCAAACACAGTTATTCTTGGAGACGTCAACACTCATCTCAGTAACTGATAGAGCAGACAGAAAATCAAGGTACGGATTTGACTAGCAACCTACCAACTTGACCTAACTGCTCAGTATAGATGGCTCCACTCAACTTCAAAATCCACATTCTCTTCAAATGCACCCGGAACATTCACCAAGATAGACTAGTACATCCTCTCCAATTTCAGTTGGGTATTTAAACCTAAATGTGCAATACTGATGTAAAAAGTATTTGTTCACGGGACAATAGCATCTGATGATGAAGATCCTTGGATTCCAGTTGGTCCTACCAATCTTGCCCCTTACAACCTTGTTTTCAAGTGGTATTACAAGGAAAGCAGGTCTCAAACTTAAGTCTGTTGATTCTACAAATATCTAATAGCAAGTACCCAGAAAAACAGCTATCTACTCTCTTGGCCACTCTCAGTCCTCAGATGACAAGCACATCACACACAAGGTTCACTCCAAGGCAGATGCAATGATATTTTGCTGGTGGGATCAGCAAACTTCCTGGTTGTATTTGGTTACACAGTCATCCAGTGAGGGTGAGGTCACAGGGTCAAAGGAAACCCTGGATGGAACAGGCTACTCTAACACCAGTGGGATGTAAACCTTATAAGAATCCTATATCGCCTCTATTCAAGAGCAGCAGAGACTGTAAAATCTTCCTTGCCTTCCACCTATCTTGAACCTTGCTCACTGCACCAATGAAATGATTTTACCTCTATTCCTTGTGCTGATTCACAAGCTTGTATGCCTGACCCTGCTTAATAACCAAGCTCCTGCACTGTCAGTCCTTGCAGCTAAAACAGGAGAGAAGGTACCCACATGGAAAGGCTGGGCCAAAGGGACCTGCAACATTGCATATGCTCCCTTTTATGAAAAAGGGAGGAAGAAGAATATATATGTATTTACTCAGATATGCAGAAACAATCTTTTGAAATTTTGGATGCCTAAGACCTGCAGTAACTGATATTATATTCATGGTACTGGATTGCATCTGAGAAGTGGAAATCAACTATAACTGGCTTTTCAACTTACTGACATTTATTAAAGGATTATCCAAAATAACAAAAAGAGCACTCAGTACTAAATGAATCAATGTAAACTAAATCTTTCTATTAATAAACACCACAACACACAGGTTTGTTTGAGATAGAGGTAAGGCCGCAGTACCCTAACTTCTAGGTAGGGAGTCTGCAATGCTCCTTTTTTCCCCTTGTAGAAATGGATTAGATATTATACGAGGACTCTCATCAGAGTGAGTTCTAGAGCCTCCAAACAGAAACTCAATCTTAAAGTATTACTGACCTTAGAAACTAGGAGAAAAGTAGGATAGTATCTTCTCTTTCCCAACACTCAAGGGCATTCATGTGCGCACACACTCCCCTCAAGGGAGAAAGAACCATTTTTATCCCCCATCGTAGGTCACTTTATGTGACCAGTTTGTCTGGGGTTGCTGCTATTCACACACTTGCTCAGATTAGCTACATGCAACAAAGCTAGTGAAACCTATTATGTTGATCTTCGAAGTGAATAATATACCTTCTGGCTCTGTTAACTTGACCCAAGTGGCTACAGGTCGTATGGATTTGCAAATTAAGCAACTCTAAGATGTAGTTGAATTTGGCCTGCCTTCCTGTGTTAGTACTGAGAAGATGCTACAACAGGGACTTAGAGTCACAATTTTTACACTCATGCATCTACAACGGTTCTCAATTTTTGTGTGTACATGAATCACTCGGGTCTTGCTAAAATGCAGATTCTGACTCAGCGCATCCGGAGCAAGATCTGAGGTTCTGCATTCCTAACTAAGTGACGCCCATGCAGCGGAGCCATGAACCAACTCTGGGCAGCAGGGCTCTGCACCGCAGAAGCTTCACCACTGCACAGTCTGCCACACAGTCTGAATTTCAAACATGAGATTTTAAAAATGTGAAGACATGTAACTATTCAAAAAATAAAGAAAATTAGAAAACAAGCAAAATAATCTTTTTACCTAAACCCCAATATTCTGTAGGAGTCAAGCAGCCAAGGAGAAACCACGGGTAAATAAGCAGTAGCTTGGCTCTCTGTAGGAACTCTTGACTTTGACAGAAGCTTTTTATGATGTGTATCATGAAAGTTTCCCTTCTCCTGCAACAAATACTTCTTCTGTAGTCTGATCTTTCCCAACAAAGTAATTTTCTCCAGATCTCTCTCTGACCCCCAACCACTGTTTGCACAGCAAGAGAGAGGGGCTGTTTAACTTGATTATACCCACCAAAGGTCCCCTCTTCTCTCCTGCCTCCTCCCTCCATCCAAAGCCCACATTTGGGTTTGGGGGAAAAGTCTCCAACAAAAAATACTCTCCTAAAAGTCTCCAACAAAAAATACTCTCCTAATGTGTGACTCTCCATCTTCAAATTATGAGGGTTCACTGACTACAGGCATTGCAAGAGCTGAACGGTAAAGACACGCTTTACTGCATACAAAGCACTACACCGGGAACTGTGTCGGGCAGACTGTTAAAGCAGAAGCAACCCTGGGGGAGGGAGTGTGAAACTCCGTTTCTCCAACTTCTGCTTCAGGAATATCTTTGATATGCAGAGAGTGATTATTTCTCCTTGGTCAGTCTGGGATGTCTGAAGGGGAAGGCAACACTCATTACTCATTTTTCATTCCGTAGCCATTTAAGTCCATTGCTGCCAAGGAGACGAGGGACTGGCTAAATGACTTCTAATTAAAAATATAGGAAAGCTTAAAGTGACTTCATAAAGATGTCATGGCAATATGGTGCATTAGTAAATCACCGTAACTCCCCAGATCTAAGCAAATAGGCATAAATCTATTTCTTCTTGAATTTTTTTTCAGGATATGAGTCCCTAGTCCACACCAAAGGTCTACTTGAACACAATTTAAGTTCTTTTCTTCTTTCCCAAATAACATCTGCAAAACGATTTACGTTCTTCCTCACCAAGGGGAAAGAAAATCCCTTCTATATAAATATATATAAGAATCTGACACAATTCCAACAACCCTTATTCCATACAGCCTCCACTCACGCAAATTTCTTTCTCCCTTTCTTCAAGCTGTTTCCTTCTGTCTCCTTTGTGGCTAAAACTGACCTGTTGCATAGATCCAAACCTATCTGACTCACTCGCTCCCCCAATGGTACTGAATAGCCTTGAAAAAATTCATGCACCACCATTAAACACTGAATTAAAACTCTCAAGGGAAAAAAAAATGTGTTTCATTATAATCAAGTCAGAAAATAGATTTGTTCCCCATCCTCCATGTAACGCCAAACACCTGTGCTATCTTCGACTAGTCACTAGATTCAGTGACGTCTGTGTCTTCATCCAAATTGCTTATTTTCACAATGAGGTAAAAATAAATGCCACTGAAGCTTCGTTTAGAGAACTCGCTCCCTTTAACTCACTGCTCGGACACAGCCCACCCTCAGTTTCAGTCTTTGCCCTGTACCTACCCTCATGATCCACTGTTAGAAACAGCCGTTAGTTTCCTCTCCACCGGGTCCAGCTTGTGTATTCACAGACATGGTTTCCACTGGACAGCTCCTGAAACCTAAACGTGCATATGAATTACCTGGATATTTTATTAAAATTTACATTTACTTCAGTAATTCTGGAGTAAGGCCTGAAATTCTACATTCCTGACAAGCTCCTAGGTGATGCCCATGTTGCTGATCTGAGATTCCACATTGGTTTAAAATGTTCTGTTGTAACCCTTTTAGCGTTTGGGGTTCCAAACAAAGGCTCTGAGGGTAAAATTGTACTGGCTACTTATATGTCATTTCTGCCAAATAAATGGCGAAATCAGCCCACCAGTGAATGTGTGAATACCTACTACAAAGTCCCTAGTAAAATACTTTCGCCTTAGCTTAGCAGATATTTGCTAAAGCATTTGCCATTTCAAGATCTGAAAGACTTCTCTCCGAGCCTCAGAGGCTGTCAGTAGTCCATCAAAGTAATTAATATCCCTCTCCTTTCTCCTTATCTCCTCATCACCAAGTTTTAATATAAGATATATTCAATAATGGCCGGGTGTGGTGGCTCACGCCTGTAATCCTAGCACTCTGGAAGGCCAAGGTGGGTGGATCGCTCAAGGTCAGGAGTTCGAGACCAGCCTGAGCAAGAGCGAGACCCCGTCTCTACTAAAAAATAGAAAGAAATGATCTGGACAACTAAAAATATATATATATAGAAAAAATTAGCCGGGCATGGTGGCACATGCCTGTAGTCCCAGCTACTCGGGAGGCTGAGGCAGAAGAATTGCTTGAGCCCAGGAGTTTGAGGTTGCTGTGAGCTAGGCTGACGTCACGGCACTCACTCTAGCCTGGGCAACAAAGTGAGACTCTGTCTCAAAAAAAAAAAAGATATATTCAATAAGATATAAGATATAATTCAATTCTCTGCAGATGGGGTTCAAGGCCAAAGAGTCTTTCCAGTGTTCTCAGCCTAATATTAGTTTATTCATTTGACAAATATTTACTAAGCACCTGCTATATGCCAGGCACTATTCTGTGCACCGTTTACTGATGATTGTAGAACACAAGGCCAATGAGGTTCTGGTAGTTTCAAAGCTTACGCTCCATAAGAATAGATGGACAATAAAAAACATAAAAAATAAATAATTTCAGTGAGTCATAAGTAAATAATGAAAATAAAAGAGCAGAATGGGATAGAAGAGACTGAGACGTACTACTTCAGAGAGAGCGACCAGGGAAAGCCTCTCTGGGCGACCCAGTTAGAGCAGAGACGTGAATGCTGAGAAGGCACCTGCCATGGAAAGGTCTGAAGGAAGAGCATCCTAACCATCTGATTTTCATGATTTACTCTGTAGACAGCCTCCTTCCAGGCTGTAGCTGTGTGTTCAGAGTTCCATGGGTCTCGCCGAATGTGTCTGAAAGCGCCACTTTGCAAATCCAGTCGGTTATCTCTTCTCCTGCCTACATTTTAGGCTCTTTACCAAAAAAGGCTGATGGCGAGTGCCTGCATGAGGGTTAGCTTGTCAGACATAAAGGGCGGAGCGTAGGTATAGAGTTCCACGATCCAGGAGCAAATTATGCATAGAAGATTTAAGCCCATCATTCATGTCTGAAAAGAAGGAAACATTTTCTTAGGTAAACATTTATTGAGCACTTACTACATGAGAAACAATGTTTGTACATATCTATATATACAAAAGGATAAAAGGTGGGTATATAGAGATGAATATGATATAAATTTTACCATAAGGAACTTACAAATAAAATATAAAGTAAAATGGGAAAAGTGAGAAACTAGAAGTACAAGGTAATGGGAATAATCACTCTGAAGAACGGGTGATTCGTTTCTGCCAGGACAATCTGTAAATGTTCCAGTGAGACGTTACTATTTGGCCTAAGCCTTGAAATACGAAACATGAGGTGCCATATCCATAGATAGTAATAAAGGCCATGGAACTACCTAAGACTAGTTAGGGAGTGCAGGGAAGAAAAGAGGCCCAAAGACTGACCCCTGCACAACCACGTCAATGACCTTGAAGAGGAAGATGCACAGGAAATGGAGATTTGAACCACGTCAGATGATGCACAGAGCCAGTACGATGAGCAGAAAAAACTGACCTTTGGATTTAACATTGAGGAGGTCATTAGTGACCTTGAAAAGAGCTTCTTTAGTGGGAGTTAGAAAGAAAAGATCTATTGAAGTGGATTCAAGAGAAAAATGCAGAATTGAAAATCGGCACTACGGATCAGGGCTTCTCAAACTTCACTGTCATTATGAATGCTGGAGATCCTGCTAAAGTGTAGTTGTGATTTAACAGGTCCAGGGCGGGGCCTGAAAGTCTGCATTTCTACCAAGCTCGCAGGTGATGCTGATGTGGATCATAATTTGAGTGGCAAAAGAAGAGAATCTTTCAAGAGTTTTCTATTAATATAAAGAGGAGCAATGAAAAAGGGTGGGTGAACAAAGTAACTGGAGGAGGATGTGGGGTCAAGGGAATTACTTTTAAGATTCGCACCATCATAGCATTGTATGCCCATGAGAATGATCCAGAGGTGAGAGAGGAAAAAAAGCACAAATGGGGCAAAGAGGGGCTAATTGTTCGAACATTTCAACAAAGGGGAAGCCCTGCAGGGAAGTGAAGTTCAGGGGTGCAGATGCAGATGAGAAGGGTGGCGGAGTGCACAGCGGTTCCCTCCCAATTGTCTTATTTCTCAGTGCAGTAAGGTACTCAGCTGATAGGACTGGGAAGAAGATGTTAGTGGTCCAAGGAAAGAAGGGGCAGTTGGAAATAGCTCCGAGGAAGTAAACAGACGAAGGCAGTTGTCTTCAACCCTATCCGACCAATGACCCCTTTTATAACACATTTTTCACTCTTGCTACTACTGTGAAAACAAAATGATAGTTAATTTAACCTACCTACACACATTTTTAAACCAACAGAATGCCCTCGCTGTAATACAAAAAAAAAAAGGAAAATAATTCATAGTAAAATAACATGCATTTCCATATGTAAATGCACAGGGGTGAGTATACTATACTATTAATAAGTTAGCAAATCAAAAACATCTCCACAAACATGGCTAATGCCCCCTAGGGGGCGGTACTGCGCTTGTCGAGAATCCAATTGCTTGCCATGACTAAGGGTCCACTGGAGGGTGGTGACTGTGGGAGACCCGATAGCACAGTTGCACGTTTTGTTCAGCTGCTTGGACGCAAGCTCCGAGGGGGCGCAGTTGCATTTAACCAGGCTGGCAGCTTTATTGGGGGAGTAAATGGACTGAAAATGGAGCAAGGAAGGTGAAGGTCCAGGTCCACAATTTCTATCTGCAATTTCAAAATCCCAAAAGAGCTCTGAAAACACAACTTGGGTGTGTTTTTTTATAAGGTTGTTCAACACTCATTTGGCAGTAAAACTCAACCTGAGTAGACACAAAACTATTTACAGCCTTTACTGATTCCACTTATTTGGAAATAATCATCAGTGTCACTGCTGATGATAATACATAACAAGGCACAGGAACTGCATTATCTTTTTAAAATTATTTACGTATAAATTTGGAAATGCATCTGACCTCAGGGTTTGGAATAAAGGCTTATGACATAAGGGAATTAATAAAATGATGGGCCATGTAATCTAAGGCAGGTCAGATAGGAAACTAGGACGTGAGCAGTCAACAAACAGTGAAAAGGTGGAGTCACTGGATTCTGTATCCCAGTGGGGCAGACTGTTGGACGGGAAGTGCTGGCAGTGAGCCAGAAAGATTGGAAGCGATGGCCATTCTGGAAGCAATGGCCACAGAGTTGGATGCTGTGAACTGAGAATCTGAATGGGGTACGGTTACAGGCGATGGTGAGTTCAGACCATGAGGTAGCTGCGAAGTGAGGCTGCCAAGGCCGGTCTACTGGAAAAACCATCCACGTGCATGTTAGCATCACGAAGATTAGTTCTGGGCCACTTAGATGTGATTGCACCAAAGGGTAGTGGTGGTCAGCACACTCTTCACCTTCCAACAAGCTGGGAAGTGTGAGGTATAGGAAGGGAGAGAGGGTGTCAGAACACTTACCCCATGGGGAGGGGTCATGGGAGTGAACAGACAGCAGCCCTCATGCCCTTAATCTACTCCCAAAGGCCACACCTGGGAATGCCACCACACTGGGGATGAGATTTCAACACGTGAATTATGGAGGGACACAAACATTTAGACCATAGCAAGAGTCCAGTCTTAAAAGGAAGAAAAGTTCTTATTAAACTGCCAAAAAATAACATTAACAAATCATTGTCAAAGTCTGAGGAGAATCTTCGGTCTAAAAAACACCCTTTAGGCCCTGTACTTAGACCCACTGCTAAATTCTCATAGAGAGAATGAACTATAACAATATTTACATGCTTACAGCTTTCTTCTAAAGAGCATAAAAACTTTTGAAAATATACAACAGTATAGTGACAAATCTCATTCTTTTCAGCATGAAGTACCAAACAGCTTCCATTTATATTTTTAAAAAAAATCACAGTTAAATGTGGTTTAGCATCTCCTCTTAAAAATCATACTTCACTAAGATATCAAATTCCAAGTAGAAAACATATATTATTGACTGTTTTTTTAATAGAAACTCTAAAAATACATTTAACAAGCTCTTTAAACAATTGAGTGAACTTGGAAAAATTAACTTTACCTTTAAATTTTGTGTCCAGATAGCAAGACTTGGGTTCTAAACTCTGCCCCATAAACTAATACCTGTGTGGCTTTGAATAAGGCATTTGTCATTACTGACTTCCCATTTCCTCATCTATAAAATGGATAATAACAATTCATAAGGTTGCTATAAAGATCAAACAAGTATGTAAAAAGGCATTATAAATTACAGCAAATGATAATGCAAGAGACTTTTTTTTATGAAAAATACAAGTACAGAGTTTGCAAAATACCATACCATAATATAAAATGGTATATTAGAGCACAGTGAGGCATGTCAAAGCAGCACACGGGTTCTAATCCAAGTTTAGTCATTTACCAGTGTGCAAACTTTCTTTGTGCCTCAGGGTAATCATTTTAAAATGTAAATAAAATTATATTAATAATGGGAATAATAACCATCTTATAAATTTAATTTCAAGATAAAACGACACCATGCACATAAAGCATTCGATTAATATTAGCTAAATCAAATAGAGATAGACTGAAGCTCTAAAAATGAAATGATGTTTTAAAAGTTTAAGGTTAATAAGCATTTATAGATGAAGCATGTTTTCTTGTAATGCTTCATTCCTATCCCTCACGAGCTAAAGATTTAAGGTTTTTTT
>NW_012145301.1:3586937-3587388 GCF_000956105.1 Propithecus coquereli
GGGGGGGCAAGGGAAACATACGTAACCTAAACATCTGTACCCCCATAATATGCTGAAATAAAAAAAAAAAATGTTGGTTTGTAACACAGATAAAAACCATCAAATACAATTTCTAAAAAGTGGTTGTAATGTTATTGGTACAAGAATCACTACGACTGAGATTCCAGCAATCCAAAAATTTCTGTTTCCATGCACTACCCTCTTTGTGGTCAATTTGAAAAGGCAACCACCTTTGTTTCACAGTTTAATTGGCCCTCCAGTTCCTATGGGAGAAACTAAACTTCCCTTAAACTCAGTTCATATGACAACAGATGAGTTCATTCGTTTTGGTTTACATCTTCAGGGCTATGGAAAGCAAAGTTAAATGATAATGGGAGCAAAAATAATTTACTGTAAGAGCTGGAGTGTGAAATGTAAAATTAGATTTTCTAAACATGCTGTCTCCAATTCC
>NW_012145301.1:3588022-3588772 GCF_000956105.1 Propithecus coquereli
CTCAGCTTCCTGAGTAGCTGGGACTACAGGCATGTGCCATGTGCCTAGCATAGGTCCTAAGCTCTTACCGTGGCTACAAGGAGAGTCTGGGCCTGCATAGCTTCTCCACACTCCCCTCTTTCTTTCCACTTATTCTTGAAGTCCTTCCATAACTATTCCCTCTCCTGCCCTCCAAATTTAACTCCTCCTTCAGATTAGGGGAGCCTTCCCAACTTCCAGATTCTTCTGCTATGGCTCTCATAACATCAAATACCTTTGCTTCATTGTACTAACAAGAGCTGCATTTGGACATTCACAAGTGAAATTAGTTGGCTGACATTCTCCGACTCTGTATTTTAAATCTGGATATTTTGTTCATCATGAATTTTCACACTAATTTTGATGATTTTTTTAATACTGCATTAAAATATTATTTATCTTGATTCTTGAGAGATTTGTTTTGACAGCCCTTAAATTTGCTGCAAACCAGTGAGTGGCTTGCCTCACCCTAGTTCCCGCCCACGGTTCCAGCATGCAAACTCCAGGAGGCCAGGGATGCATATCCCCAGGGCCTAGAATAGCAGCCTGTCTAGCGGAGAAACTCAAATCTGTGTAGAGTAAAGTAATGGGTATTTATAGTTTCTACATTCTAAGCTTTAAAAAATGTTGGTTTGAAGTAGAAGTACCATTCGATCCAGCAATCCCATTACTGGGCATCTACCCAAAAGACCAAATGATACTGTATAAGAAAGACACCTGCACCCGAATGTT
>NW_012145301.1:3589727-3597678 GCF_000956105.1 Propithecus coquereli
AAAGTTAAATGATAATGGGAGCAAAAATAATTTACTGTAAGAGCTGGAGTGTGAAATGTAAAATTAGATTTTCTAAACATGCTGTCTCCAATTCCCAGACAGAACCACACTCTACCACAAATCAAGTGACCAGATAGAGTCAGTGATAGGGGAGGAGATTATAAATTAATCTAGTTTATTGTATGCACTGCCTGAATGGCTTAGGAAGTGATAAAAGGGTCTTTTCTGATGAATTAGGTTAAAGAAAGGATCTTCAGCTTCAGCTAAGAGAGAGGGTGTGTGTGTGTGTTTCCATCCAGTGTGGAAAGGGACTTCCAATGACACTGCCATTTAAAGGCTTGGAAAGAATGACTGCTCAAGACACTTTGGCACATTGAAGTTATATTTCTTATTGAAGCCCAAATATTAACATTTTTATCCCCCCCCCCCCAAAAAAAAACAATGGTTTAAACCTGATCTGAGAACTTGCCTCCGCAGTTTCTAAAGACTCCACAGCAAGGCACCACACAGACCAGAAGGAAAGTTGTTTTTCACTACTATTTCTGCCTGGAGAAACTTGACCTGCAAGTAATATGTTCTAAGGTAAAGAACTAAGGAAGCTTTATCTAAGTTCCATTACAAATGAATGGGACCCCGCTATGCTAAATGAGGGACATCCGGAAATAATTAGTTTAAATATTTTCCCCACTGAAAATTATCTTTTATTTTCCAATCTCACAATTGAAAGTTCAGTCAAAAAAAAAAAAAAAAAAAAAGAAGGGTAGAGAACTGCCCCCAGAGATAGATGGATGGATGGATAGATAGATATGAATTGCAAAAAAGCTTCAAGTCAACATTTAAGAGGCTTTTAAATATTGATTTGGGTTTTTTTTTTTAATGGTATGGGTGTACTTATCCCAACTATTTAGCGTTAATTGATCGCTGCTTTCAAAGTGAGCTGTGTTACCTTTAGAGATAGGAGCAAGTCTTATTAATGGCTGAAAAACCAAAAACAAAAACCCACAGTAACAGTTCACCTGTGACGGCGGTAGGGTGGCGAGGGAAGTGGAGAAGGGGCGACAGAGCGCAGAGGACGGTGAGGGTGTGCGTTCCAGCCGACCTCTACTTCCAGGTGGTAAAAACTGCCTCCTCCTCTCGAGTTTTCACGTCCAGGACACGGAAAAGCTTCCCTCGATTCCTCGGTGCCGCAGACCTGCCCAGGCCGCAGGTGACCGCGCGGGGCCGCTCCGGCGGCGCCAGCCACGCCCTCGTCCCCGCCCTCCGCACGCCCGGCCGCGCCTTCCCTCGGGAATTCGAACCTGATCCCGGCGGGGTTCAAACGCGGGTGTAGCCTGGTCCGACCGTGTCCCTCCTGCGCAGGGTGGGCCCGGGGCGCGGCGCGGGGCGGAGCGGAGCCGGCGGCGGAGGGGCGCGGGCCGCGCTGCTGCTCCGTGCGCGGGGGAAGACATGAGGTAGCAGGTACTCGGGCGCACCGCGGCGGATCGGGTAAGTGTTGTCTCGGAAAAGTTTTTTCCCGATACTGGGGGGTGGGCGGCGGAGGTGTCGAGTTCACTACTTAGAACGTATCGGTCAAGGTCAAAAGGGTCAAAAACCACGGACGGGCAGAGGCCCAGCGTCCCTGACCCCGGCGGGAGCGGCCTTGGCCAGCCGCCTCCAGCCTCGGACCGCGGGGACCTCTGGCAGCCGCGGGCCACTGGCCTCAAACTCTTCCAACAGGTAGAAGAGGAAAGTATATACGCTTTCAAGAAAGCGGATGTCTGGTCAAGATTTCCTTGAAGTTGCATTTTTTTTTAAATTTTATTTGTCGTTGTGGAGCCGGGTATTGAACTCCTGGCCTCAGTGATCCTCCCGCCTCGGCCTCCCATCGCGCCGGGCCGGAGTTGCATTTTTTTTACTTTGTTTCAGAACTTCATGTAAATATCATATTTCATTATAATATGTGGCTAGGTCTATTTTACATCAAAATGTTTAAATTATTATCAAGACGGTAGACAGTACCTTCCTTTTCTTTTCCTCTCCACTGATCTCTGGAAATGGCACTACGAGCCACCCAAATTAGCAAAAACCCTAGGACGACTGAGGCCCGTTTGCGGTTTCTTTCCCTCGCTCCCTTTATCCGATCCACAGCAAGTTGGAAGTTGGGGAGGTTCTTCCTGCCGTTTCCCACCCTCCCTGCATGGCATCTCCACCGCCACCACCTGCTCCTAACCACCGTTCCTGGATTACTAAGTAGCCTAAAAGATTTCCCCGTTTTTGCTCTGGACTCCCTAAACCCGTTCTCCATGCAGCTAGCCTGGTCACGTTTTAACCTAAGCGAGAACACACCTTGTTGGAACCCGGTAATGGTTTCCGTCGGTCTTAGAATGAAACGCTGACGGCCCCGGGGCCCGCGGAGTCTGCACACCACCCCCCACCTCGTGGCCGACCCCACCCTCCTGGGCGCCCGTGGCCGTAGCAAACACGGCTTCTTCCCGCGCAGCACACTCCTCCTCCCGACCTCCCCTGCAGCCTGCAGCCAAGGCTCGTCCCCCTCTTTCCGTGGCCCGCGCTTTCTTCCTTCTCGGACCTCCCTGTCCTTGGAGGTCTTTGGGGACATTCATGACAAAGATGGCGTCCCCCGGTATTTCCCTCTCATGCACCGGTTGGGTTTCTCTTCAGAGCGTTTTTCTTAATTTGAAACCGTTTTGTTCACCGTACAAACCTCCCCCGTGATAACCAGGGACTTTGTATCTTTTTCACTGTTCTGTGTTCAGCACCAAGGACAATGTTTGCTGCTAAATACTTGTCAAATGATTGAATAAGTAAGTGATACACTCCTGGAAGTACTTCTCTCCCAGTTTGGGAAACATAAAATTAGGTTAGTCCCATGCCGTTAGGTATTCATTTAATAAGTTTTCCGTGTACGGTCACGAGTTGCATCAAGAAGGGACCACACGTGAGATGGTGGTCCCCTAAGATTATAATGGAGCTGAAAAATTCCTGTCACCTTGTGACATCCTTATGATCCTGCCCCTGTGCAGGCCTAGGCTAATGTGTGTGCACGTGCCTTCGTTTTTAAACAGAAAAGTTTAACAAGTAAAAAAATAAAATAAAAATAAACAATTTTAAGCATAGAAGCTTATAGGTATAAAGAATATTTTTGTATAGCTGTACAATATATTTGTGTTTTAAGCTAAATGTTATTACAAAAACACTCAAAATTTAAAAATTTATAAAGTAAAAATGTTACAGTAAGCTAAGGTTAATTTGTTATAGAAGAAAGAAATTTTTTGAAATAAATTTAGTGTACAGTGTTTATAAAATCTACAGTAGTAAACAATAATGCCTTACGCCTTCACCTTCATGGTGACTCACTGACTCACCCAGGACAACTTTCGGCTTGCAAGCTCCATTCAGGTAAAGTGCCCTCCCTATACTAGCATACCATTTTTTATCTTTTATATCATATTTTTATTGTAACTTTTCTATGTTTAGATATATTTAGATACATAATTACTTAACCATTGTGTTACATTTTTCTGCAGTATTCATTACAGTAACATGTTGTACAGGTTTGTAGCCTAGTAGCAATAGGCTACACCATGTAGCCTAATAATCCATTTCTCAGAACATATCCCCATCCTGAAGGGACAAGTGACTAGTTATTTCCACTAACAGACAATGCTTGTCATATAAGCATAGAAGTAGTTATATAAACACATAAGTAGTTATGTACTTATATAACTACTTATATGTTTATATGACATATCTGCTTATATGACATCGATATCATTATCAAAACTGATATAAATTACCATTATCAATTTTGTATATCATCCTCACAAGCTTGCATATTGTTGTGAGAAATACAATAGTACTCACAGACCTGACAAATAAGAATCTAGCTTAGAAAGATAAGGGCTATACTTGGACCTTGGTAAATTCATAAATAAATTCATAAAGAAAATACCTGTCTCCCCCCAACCCTGATCTCTTAGGACGTGTCTTTCTAGATAACACCTTGCATCATTAGTAGCCACTTTTTTTTTTTTAGCAGCCCAAAAGAACATAGAATAGCAACCTTTTTGAAATTTTTACATTGCGTGTCTAAAGTCTCAGATAAATTCTTAGTGCATTAATTTAATAGGGTGGGTAGTTAAATCGGATATCACCAGTATGATGACTAAAGTATGTTCATTATTTCATTTCATTAGACAAAGGTACTAAGTGCTGGGACGTGTGGTGAACAAAACAGATGAGACCTTGACCCTCACAGAACTTACAGTCTAGCAGGTAAGATAGACTTTAAATAACCAATACCAAGAGCTCTGATCTAAGTAAAATGGGGAGCTAAGGGAACACTCAGCTTTCAGACTTAAGGGAGCCTAAGAACGAGGGAAGCCTGCCTGAGGAAGTGATGATTGAGCAGGGATGTGAAGTACGCATGGACAAGCATGTATGTCGTGTACGCGTATGGGGGGTAAGGATGGGTAGTATTTTAGTGAGAGGGAACAGCATGTGTGACGGATTGATCCAATGCTTTATTGGAGAGAACGTTTATTGTGGCTAAATGAATAATGGAAATACACAAGAACTGGAGATGGCAAGAGATGAGCTTGGGAGAAATGCAAGAATCAATTAAATTTCAGTTACAGGTTAAGTATTCCTTATCTGAAATGCTTGGGACCAGAGTCCAAGTGTTTTGGATTTCAGATTTTTTATGGATTTTAGAATATTTGCAAAATGCTTACCTTTTGAGTATCCCAAATCTGAAAATTCAAAATCCAAAATGTTCCAATGAGCATTTTCTTTCAATGTCATATTGGCGCTGAAAAGTTTAGTATTTTGGAGCATTTCCGTTTTCAGATTTTTTGGATCTGTGATACTCAACCTATATTTTAAATGGACTAATAGGGGTAGAGGGGCTTTTGTGTTCAATTCTAATGATTAGGTTCCAAAGGTGCTAAGATTTTGCTTAGTGAATGTACCCAGATACAGTCTTCCTGATTTTTTTCACCTTTTTAAAGGACACAATAAATAATAACATTGGTAACAGTTAACACATTTATATTATATATGCGAGATACATTTTAGGAAGAAATTTCCAACTTCCCTTACAGTTTAAACACATTTTATTATTATTCTACATATTTATTTTTTGCCAAAAGTAAATGGCATGATTATTCTGTTGAGCTGTTATTTTTTAGTGTGGCTATTTAAAAGTATTTTCAAGCTGTTAATTTTCATACTACTACTTCCGCATTTGCCTCTTTTTATAAAACATATAATTTTTATTCCTACAGCAAGACATCAGGACAATAAATAAGGAGGTCTTTTATCAGACACACAATTGTAACATTAACCAGAAGGCTCTTAGAAAAGCAGCAATAACATACTCATGCTACAACTTTTTTAATGTTGCTTTTTGATTTTTGAGGAAATGATGGAAAACGATTCAGGGCCAAACCACCCCGTGCCTTTATTTTTGCTTGTACTCATAAGAGTTGGGAATGTATCTTATTCTCTGGATTCCCATCTTCTAGAACAATGAGTGGGTAGACTATAGCCTGTGGGCCAAATCCAGCCTCCACCTGTTTTATTTAACACAGCCAACCTTGGTCCTTTATGTGTTGTCTGACTACTTTGGGGCTACAACAGCAGAGTTGAATAGTTTCAGCAGAGATCATAGAGCCTACAAAGCTTAAATCTGGCTTTTTACAGAAAAAGTTTGCCACCCCTGGTCTAGAAAAGTATGCGGCATGTAGCAGGATCCAACATAGACTTGTAGAATGAATAAAAAAGTAATAAAATAACACTAGCTCACATAAGTGCTCAGCATTTGCTATGTGCTATGATCTGTTTGTGTGCATTGTTTTAATTTCATAGCAGTGTTACATAAAACAGGCATATTTTACTCCCTTACCCCCTTTAGGTTTTTTTTTTTTTTTTTGAGACAGAGTCTCACTCTGTTGCCCTGGCTAGAGTGAGTGCCATGGCGTCAGCCTAGCTCACAGCAACCTCACACTCTTGGGCTCAAGCGATCCTTCTGTCTCAGCTTCCTGAGTAGCTGGGACTACAGGCATGCGCCACCACGCCCAGCTAATTTTTTCTATATGTTTTTAGTTGTCCAGCTAATTTCTTTCTATTTTTAATAGGATGGGGTCTTGCTCTTGCTCAGGCTGGTCTCGAACTCCTGAGCTCAAACGATCCGCCCGCCTCAACCTCCCAGAGTGCTAGGATTACAGACGTGAGCCACCACGCCCGGCCCCCTTTAGGTTTTTAATCAGCATCCACTGGCCACCTCGGTGAAGGTTTGCCTGAGTGCCCTATGTAACGTTGCAAACTCCTACTTTCTACCAGCCCCTTTGCTTACTCTGTAGCACTTAATCACCTTACAACATGTGGCATACATTGCTTATTTTACATGCTCATGAGTATGTCTACTCTGTGGAGGCAAAGATAGATGTTTGTATGTCTGTTACCTGACATTTCACAAGTAATGTGCAGCCTAGAGTAGGGCTAGCACGTAGTACGTGGCCCAATAAATGTTAGGTGATAAATTAGGTCAGATGTCATGCAGGGATTCCCAGATAAGATCTGGTTATGATTCATATCTTAAGCCAGAGTTCATTCTCTTTACCTCTTGGGGAGTTTATCAGAAAAGATGTAAATGTAGCCATTCCTTTTTTATTGGAAAATATGTTCAAAGCCATTTTTTGAGGTCATTTTCTGACAAGGCCTCTGATATTGGACTGTATTTTAACTAAACATTATTATCACAGCAGGTGTTTGGTGAAGACGACTTACCCAGATCACTGCTACCTTACCTGGAAGTGGTTGATACATCCTAGTGCAAACCTTCAAGGAGAAAGCAGGCAAGACAACATGAGCCAGCCACTGAAGAAAAGAGCAAAGACAAGTGGCCGGAAAGGCTTGGGTAAAAAAGCCCTCAGCAGGGTTAAACCAAGGCAAGCCAAGCCCAGCCAAGCCCAGCAGGTAGAAATGGAACCTCTCAGCACATCATGGGCCTTGCACGATGACAATGTGTGTTCTGAGGCCAGCCCTCCAGCTCTTGAAGAGGATGTCTTCCCCGACTGTTACATAGAATGCATAATAAGAGGTGAGTTTTGTGAACCCATCCTGGAAGAGGACTCACTTTTTAAGTCCTTAGAATACCTAAAGGAAGGACCAGACCAAGAGCCTCCTCAACAGGTTCTCGAAGCAAGCTCCTTTCTGCAGTGTTCCTTAGAGTGCACGAAACAGGAGGCTACACAAGAGCTTCTCCAAGAGACTGATGAAGAGAATTCGCTTGAGTATTCTGAATACATGACAGGCAAGAAGCTTCCGCCTGAAGGAATACCTGGCGTAGACTTATCAGATCCTAAACAGCTCGCAGAATTTGCTAGAAAGAAGCCCAAAAAAAATAAAGATTTTCTACAGACCATCCCTTGTCCTCACAGTGGATGCCCCCGAAGGTTGAGGAACACAGCTGCCCTGAAAAAGCACCTCCTTGTTCATGCTCCCCGAGACCATGTGTGTGCGGAATGCGGGAAGGCGTTTGCTGAGAGTTCCAAACTAAAGAGACATTTTCTGGTTCATACCGGAGAGAAACCATTTCAGTGCACTTTTGAAGGGTGCGGAAAGCGCTTTTCCCTGGACTTCAATTTGCGTACACACGTGCGCATCCACACTGGGGAGAGGCGTTTCGTGTGTCCCTATGAAGGCTGCATCAGGAGGTTTGTTCAGTCAAATAACCTGAAAGCTCACATCTTAACTCATGCGAAGGCACAAAAGTTCATGTGAAGAAGAAGATGGAAAAGAGTCCTCCAACAGGATGTGCCTATTAACAGAAGAGTGATCAGCAACAAATATACCTCATTGATTATTGTTTTTAAATCATTATTACAGCCCTAAAAGGCATATTTTTTAGTGTTAATAAGGTGCTCCTAAGCTTTGGGATACCATTTTTAAA
>NW_012145301.1:3598151-3622877 GCF_000956105.1 Propithecus coquereli
AAAACCCCAGTAATATGCTAAATGTGGATTAAAAGAATCAAAGAAATGTGGATTAGAACGATGACATTTATTTGTTCTTAAAAATTAGCAGAACATGGCAAACTGCTGTTCGCTGCTGTGAGTTATAGGGGGGAAGTTGCTCATGTACATGGTTGGTTAAGGTAGAAATTGTCGCTGCCATTTTGGAGGATATTTGCAAGTGCGCTGCATTAGTGTTCTAGGTAGGGCTGCCATAGCAGTGCCCCCAACCGAGTGACTTAAACAATAGAGATTTATTGCCTCGCAGTAGTGGAGGTAAAAAGTCCAAAATCAAGGTGTGGGTAGGCTTGGTTCCTTCTGAAGCTGTAAGGGAAGGATCTGATTCAGGCCTCTCTCCTCAGCCTACAGGTGGCCGTTTTCATGTTCACAGGGCGCCTGCCCTGTATCCTCATGTCTCTTCCCTCTGTACCTATCTGGGTCCAAATTTCCTCTTACGAGGACATCAGTCGTATTGGACAGGAACTCATCTTAATGACCCCATTTTAACCTGATTACCTCTGTAAAGACCCCATCTCCAAATGAGGTCACATTCTGAGGTACTGGGAGCTTAGATTTTAATGAATGAATTTGGCAAGGGGAAGGGGACACAGTCTAACCCATAATATGTGCATTATTTTGAACCTAATAATTTCATTTCTAGAATTCTATTCTGCATAAATATTTGCACTAATGTAAGAAGGCATTTGTTAAAGGATATTAACTGAGTCATATTTTTAATAGTGACAGACTTACAATTCCAATGTCCAGTAAGAGGAAACAGGTTGCATAAGTCATGCTATCTCTATTCAATAAAAAATATATAAGTATCCATAAAGAAGAGGGCCCCAGCCAGAAGGAAGCCATAGAATGAGAAGTTTGTTGTTTATAATAGATGGAACAGAATCTGGTATATTTACTTGCTGTGGAAGAAAATTCAGAGAAAATGGTTAAATATGGATAGGGGGGTGGAAATTGGTTGTCCAAAGGTGGCTAGTAAAGTTACAATCTAACTCTGATGTAGGAGTTAACTTTTTTTTATGATTATAAAGTGAATCCTTGATTGGAATCACATTATAATGGGCAGATGTATGTAGCTATCAAACTTGGAATGCATTTTCCTCCCAAAATAAGTAAGGTAAATGATCAGGTGCAATTAAAATACCACATTTCTTTGATTTTAAGATTGAAGACACCATTGGAAGTAATAATAGTAAGTACCATAAATTTAACAGTTTTTCAGGAAAATAAAAACACTAAATAAATGAATCAACTAAGATTAATTTTGATTTTAGAAATGCCAAAATCTAAAACAAATGTGTTTTAGAAAAAAATGAAAAAGTAAGTCAATTCATCTCGATTTTTACATGTTTCCAGATACCTGGCATTTTACAAACCCTGAATCCTGATGAACAAATGTTTTTCTGTTTTCACGCTGGCATTTGGCTTCAAATGCCAAATCCTTTTTTTTTTTTTTTTAGCTGCCAATCCCTAATAGTTGGAAGGTGGCTACAGAAAAGATTTCTACCTAAAAAAACCAGAAAATCTTAAATGTGTGGGTTTTTTCTTTTTAACATTTTTTGTATATAGTTAAGGTATATAACGTCGTTTTCATGTACATATAGATAGTGAAATGATTACTATCATTAAGCAAATTAACCTGTCATCGCTTTCCATAGTTACTATGTGTGTATGTGGCCAGAACATCTAAAGTCTACTCTCAGCAGACAGTACTATATTACTATTATCCTCATGCTGTACATGAGATCTGTAGACTTAACTCTACATAGCTGCGTTTGTACCCTTCACCTACTTTCTATTTCTTCCCCCGCCTCCCTATTTCTGGTCACTACTATTCTACTCTCTGTTTCTATGGAGTTGATCCTTATTTATTTATTTATTTTTAGTTTCTGCCTATAAGAGATCATTTAGTGATTCTTTGAATGGCTTATTTCTCTTAGCGTAGTGTCCTCCAGGTTCATCTATGTTGTAGCAAACAGCAGTATCTCCTTTTTTTAAGGCTGAATAACATTTTGGGGGTGTGTGTACATATACACCACAATTTCTTTATCTACTCATCTATCGATGGGCTCTTGGTTTGTTTCCATATCTTGGCTAGTGTGAATAATGCTGCAGTGAATATGGGAGCATGTATATCTGCATGAAGCGGTGATTTTATTTCCTTTGGATATATACCCAGAAGTGGGATTGCTGGGTCATATTAGTCCTATTAGTTTCTTGAGGAATCTCCATACTGTTTTCCTTAATGAAAGTCTGCATTCCCACCCACAGCACAAAAGGGGTTCTCTTTTTCTCCCAGCACTCTAGCATGTCACAAGATAACATTTCTTGTGTTTTTCATAGTGGGTGTGAAGTGATATTTCATGCGGTTTTGATTTGCTTTGCCCTGATGATTAGTGATGTTGAACACCTTTTCATATACCTGTTGGCCATTTTGTGTATGAGAAATGTCTGTTCAGGTCCTTTGCCTGTTTTTTAATCAGGATGCTGGTTTTCTATTGACTGTGTGAGTTCCTTATAGATTTTAAATAATAACACTTTATCAGATATATGGTTTGCAAATATTTTCTCCCAATCCAGAGGCAGCCTTTTCATTTTGTTGAAGCTATTTAGTTTGATGTAGTCCCACTTTTTAATTTTTGCTTTTGTTGCCTGAGCTTTTTGTGCTCTATCCAAAAAAACCATTGCCAAGGCCAATATTAAGGACATTTTCTCCTGTGTTTTTCTTCTAAAAGTTTTACTCTTCAGGTTTTAGGTTTAGTCTTTAATCCATTTTGACTTGATTTTTGTGTGTGGTATAAGATAAGGGTCCAGTTTCACTCTTTTGCATGTGGATATCCAGTTTTCCCAACACCATTTATTGAAAAGACTTTTCTTTTCCCCATTGTATCTTCTTGTTGTCCTTGTCAGAAGTTTATTTCTGGGTTCTTTATTCTGTTCCATTGGTCTATGTGTTTGTTTTTATGCCAGTACAATCCTGTTTTGATAGCTTTGTAATATAATTTGAAATCAAGAAGTATGATATCTCCAATTTTGTTTTTTCTTTCTCAATATCGTTTTGATTATTCTGGTCTTTAGTGATTCCATACAAATGTATAGAACTGGTTTTTTTCTATTTCTGTGAAAAACTGCTGTTGGAATTTTGACTGTGATTGCATTGAATCTGTAGATTGCTTTGGGTAGTATGGACATCTTAACAATATTAATTCTTCCAGTCCATGAACACAGGATATATTTTCATTTATTTGTGTCATCTTCAATTTCTTTCAACAATGTTTATGGTTTTTAGTGTATAGATTTTTCACTTCATTAAATTTATTCCAAAGTAGTTTATTCTTTTGGATTCCATTATAAATGGGATTGTTTTCTTGGCATTTTTTCAGATAGTTATTGGTGTAAAGAAGTGCAAATGATTGAAAAACTGAAAATTCTAAGGTAGAGGCCATCACTTTCTTGGTACTGGTCTAATACATAGGCCCTACTTAGGCAATTAGTAAATTATGGAATGAATAAATATGTTAAAATATAGCTTAATATGTTTTTTTAAAAACTATCTGTAATAAAGTTTATCAAAATTGGATTATATGTAATTCCAAAATTGCTAACAAAAAAGGCATTACTAGTTTTTATATAAAGTCTGATTACTCTGAAATAAAGGTGAACAACTTTACTAGAGTAATACATGCTCATTAAAAGAAAAAAAAGAAGTACATGTTTGCATATATATACACACACACCCATGCACACATCTACTCTTCCTCCGTAAAAGTGATCACCAGTCTTAAAGATTTTGTTACATTTTGTTTGATCATCTTTATTAATGATGAAACTGATCTTAAATCTCATTATCTTTTTTTTTTTTCTGCCTTCCTTCTCTACAAGGGACAGGACAGGATTTTTTCACCTCCAAACATCTTGAATAATGAAGCACTAACCTGTGTTGAGAATTATAATTATCTACCAAGACTGTATTAGATAATTAAAAATGTGTCATACCACTTATATTCCTACTTTAAATCAGTTTCTTTTATCTTATTTTCTGTGATACATGCACAGGTTTCCCAATGATATCTGAGTTATGTATTTCACCATAGCAACAATATGCATTGGTGGACATAGTATTTTCAGAATTCTATCCAAAAGCAGATTTGCCAGATTCTTATATTTCTTTCCTGCTGGGCGTATGCATGTGCAGGAATCTGTGTGTGCTTGTGTTTTAATTACCTAATGCACTGGCTCTGAGTGAATAAATTGCATGATTACATCCTACATTGGATACAGAACAATGCAAGTGATATTAAAAAGCCATCATATTTGCAACTCTGAGCATGAGACTATAATTAAAAAGCAGTTGGATGAAATTTGCTTTAAGAGTACAAGAATTTAAGCAAGATTTGGTAAATGACCATTAACGGTTAACATGTGGTTTTTATTAGGTCTTTTGCTTCTTCTCTTCATGACCCTGGAGTTGAATTTCGTAGATGTCGGTGGACCAGACATGTGAGAACACCTGTACAAAGCTCTGTTTTACCATGTGGCTAAAATTATATCTATAAAACAAACCGACATAACTTTTGTGACTTAGTAAATCAAAGGAATTAGTTAGGCTACAATGATCCCCTGGGCATTAATAAACTATGCTGAATGTTCCTAAGATTTTAGTTATGTGTCATAAAAAGCATAGTATGTGCTCCATGCAACTCAGAATCTTGGTCGTAAAATACATATATACAAATCAAAGAAGTAATAAAACTTGGTAGAATTTTGATTATCATCACCCTTAAATATTAAAAAGTTGTTAAAGTTATACACAATGTGTAATAGCACCCCATCCTTATCTAAGGCAACTGATACCTTTGCAAACTGCTGAGGACTCAGCACGGTAGTGACATTTTTGTGTGGGGGAAGCTTTGTGTTTATCAAGTGTGTGTGTGTGTCTATATATATATATGCTTTATAGATTTTACACTTACAGCAGATTAAAGACAACTACAAATTCTTTGCTACTCCTAGTAACAGTCGGAATCTGTTTTCCTTCCCCTTGTGTTTGGGCTGGTCTGTGACTGCTTTGATCTGTAGAGCACTGTATGATGCAAATGATGCTGTAATGGCTATGCCAGTTCCAAGTCTGGCCTGAGAGAGGCCTGGCAGCTACTTTTTCCTGGCTTGCTCTTGGAAACCAGTTGCCATTTAAGACGCATGACTACCCTAAGACCACCATGCTGGGCAAAATCCAAGCCACGCCACGTGCAGAGGCCCTGAAGGACAAGACAGCGTGTGGAGAGGGAGGCTAAGGAGTAGTCAGGTGCCAGGCTTGTGAATGAGTGAGCCAGCTGGAAAGGTCGTCCAGCCCCGGTCGCCCCACGCGACACTACAGAAACTGGGCACAAGCTGCCTGAATGGTCCCTTCCCAAGTTTCTAACCCACGAAATGGTGGACAATGTAAAATGGCTGATTTAAGCCACTTACATTTTGGGGTTAGCTTGTTATGCAGCAAAAGATAACACGAACCCCACTTCAGACTTGTTTGAATTTTATAGTATCTGCTTTATATTTGTGTATATGTGTGTGTGTGTGTGTATGTATGTACATACATATGTATATATACACAGATTTTATCATATAACTAGTTTATGCCTAAATTCAAAAGGTCTTTAATTCTATTTCTGAGCTTATATAGTAGATTTATTTTGAGAGTCATAACAGTGGGTAGTGAGTTCCCTCTTAGATCATTTGGTGGGATATCTAAGGAAACTGCAGCTGCCTTTAATAAAATTAAAACCTTGTCTGTCTAGATTGGTGGATGGAGAATTTCTACTTGTGAGAAATGGTTTCTCCTCATGGAACCAGTTCTGTTACCTGGGTGGGTCACCTCTCCCTTAGAGCTGTGGTCCCCAAACCCCCAGGCTGCCCTCTGTGGCCTGTTAGGAAACAGGCCATGCATCACCACCTGAGCTCTGCTCCCCACCCCCCGCCCCAGGAGACCCCCTACCCTCTCATCCCCTGTCCGTGGAAAAATTATCTTCCATGAAACTGGCCCTTGGTGCCAAAAAGGTTGGGGACCGCTGCCTTAGAGGAATCCCATTAATTACCGCTGCCACCTCCACTGTCGTTAAAGGGCCACACTCCACTTTTAACACTCTGACCCAAGCCTGAGCACATGGCTTTTCCTGTATTGCTTAGTAGTAAAACTGAGATGAGGTTGGAACACTTAAAGACTATTAAAGGCAAGGAAATAACAATAAACCTTGTTTTCTCAGGTCATAGGCTTAAGAGAGGTCCACCTATTTCAGGATCCAGAGTTAACAGAAAAAGCTCCAGTGATTCATTTTTACCTGAAACCTAGTTTCGGTTTCTGACTGAGGACCCACTTACTCCCCCAGTGTGTCTCTGTTCCCTTCACGAAAGTTGATATCCACACATAGGTAGGTGACTTCACGTTTCACCTACCCTCTTAATAATAATAAACAACTCAACATCCCCAACATGTGTATAAGAAATTTACACATACATTCTTTATGAACTTTTTCCTCGAGAACTCCACCGAAGGGGTTAAAGTAGGGTATTTAACTAGGAAGACCCCTAAAGTTATCCAAGATGGGAGTGGAGAATGGGCAAGGAAGACTTCACAGAAACTGGCAAGGGGCAGATTTCAAACGTTTTGTAAACCACCTTAAAGAGTTAGAACTTTGTTAGCCAGGTGTGGTGGCATGTGCCTATAGCCCCAGTGCACCTGCAGTCCCAACTACTCTGGGGTCTGAGACAGGAGGATCGTTTGAGCCCAGGAGTTTGAGGTTGCAGTAAGCTATGATGATACCACTGCACTTTGTGGTGCCATCGTAGCTTACTGCAACCTACCCCAGGCAACAGAGTGAGACCCTGTCTCAAAAAAAAGGCAGGGGTGGGGATTGAGTCAAAACTTTGCCTTCTAGTCAATAAAGGAAGCATAGAGGGGATTAACCATTTGAATTTTATAGTCTCTGATTTATATTTGTGTATGAGTATATGTGTGTGTACTCATATGAAGTGACATGATCAAAATTCACTTTTTAGAAAAATCATTTGGGATGCAGAGTTGAAGATATGTTGGGGGAGAGGAAAACAGACAGCTGTTGCAGTAATCCAGAGGAAGATGACATGTCTTATTGGACTTCATATTTCCAGCACAGGCACAGAAACAGTAAGTGATTAATAGATGTTTGAATAAATACTTGACTAGACATAACTAAAAGGATTTCCAAGCAGTAGTCAAAATAAAAAAAGTGACAGAGGCACAAAACTTTAAGTCACACAATCAAAAGACAAGCCAATTTAAAAATGAATGTAGGTTTTGGATAGACATTTCTCCAAAGAAGATATATAAATGGCCAAAAAGCACATAAAAGATGTTCGACATTATTAGTCATTAGGAAATACAAATCAAAACCACAGTCAGATGCCACTTCACATTCACAGGGCTGGCTACAATCAAAACAAGAGGTGTTGGCCAGAATGTGGAGAAATTCAAACCCTTATTCACTGCTGGCAAGAACGTAAAATGGTGCAGCGATTTTGGAGAACAATTTAGCAATTCCTTAAAATGTCAAACATAGTTATCAGGTGACTCCGCAATCTCACTCCAGGGTATATGCCCAAGAGAAATGAAAAAAATTTGTCCACACAGAAACTTATATGTGAATGCTAATAAGAGCATGATTCCTAATAACCAAAAAATGGAAATAACCCAAATGCCCACACACTGATGAATAAACAAAATGTAGTCTATCCATACAATAAAATATTATTTGAGCCATAAAAAGGGAGTACTAATACATGTTTTAGATGAACCTTGAAGACATGCTAAGTGAAAGAAGCCAGACATGAAAGTACCTGTATTGTAAGATTCCATTTGTGTGAAATGTCTAGAATAGACAAACCCAAAGAAATTGAAAGTAGGTTAGCAATTGTGGGGCAAGGGCGTGCAGAGAATAGGGAGTGACCGCTAATGGATTTTTTGTGGGGTAATAAAAACGTGCTGAAATTGGATAGAGTCAATGGTTGCAGAACTCTGAATGTACTAAAAACCACTGAATTGTTTAAAGGGTCAATTTTATGGTATGTGAATTGTATCTTAATAAAGCTGCTATTTAGAAAAAAATCATTTATGCAAACTTATACAGTCTTCTTAACAATTTTACAGTCGCTTTCATCAAAAGTAATAACGCGAAAATTCAACACCCAGAAGGTTATTTAGTCTATGTTAAGAACACAGACTTTGAAATCAGGCAAACTGAGTGGAAATCCAGTTCCATCGTGTAGAAACACTGTGACTTTGGACAAATCATGAAACTTCTTTGAACCTCTTAGTCATCTCTAAAATAGGAATAAGGCAACTAACTGGGGCATATTTCTCTCAGTAGCACAGTCCCCACAATTTTCTCTGGCAACATCCTAGGATTCTGTCATCCAAAAGAAACAATGGCCTCTAGGTTTTCCCTGATAAGGTTTTTCTTACGAGTGTTAGCACTCTTTTATTGCCAGACATTTTGTGATAAAGTAAAAATAACATGCAAAGACTATTGATAAATTTTAAGAATTTTACCAACTTCTTTATTTTTGGTTTTGTGGGGTCATCAGTGAGGATGGGATACAGTGATTGCCCCTTGTCCTGATGGCATTGTGAAGACCTTCACGCTGGCCATTCTCCTGGCTGTAGTTGTAATTCAGGTACAACACTAAGTGTCTTCTAGCATTAGGAAGACACTTTGTCTCCTTGAGGACCTCTAGGCTGGCTGATGCTTCAGGCCACTAAGTGCATCCTTTACAAGTGGGAACTGAGGTACATGAAATATGCTGAGTCATCCTACAGCCAGCATCATCTTGAATGACAAGACAGCAAGATGCAAATTTTTAAAAATTAGTTTATTTTTTAATGGACAAATGAAAATTGTATGTATTTATCATGTAAAACATGTCGTTTTGAAATAGGTATGCACTGTAGAATGGCTAAATAGACCTGATTAACACGCATTACCTCACATACTTACTCTTTTGTGGGAGAACATTTCAAAGCTACTATCTCAGCAGTTTTCAAGAATACAATACTTTGTTATTAACTATAGTCACCATGAGATCTCTTGAAATTATTCCCCCTACCTAACTGAAATTTCGTAGCCTTTGAATAACATCTCCCCATTCCCCCTACCCTGCCCAGTCCCTGGTAACCACCTTTCTACTCTCTACTTCTGTAAGTTCAATGTTTTTAGATTTTACATGTAAGTGAGATCACGTGGTATTTTCCCTTCTGTTCCTGGCTTATTTCTTTTAGCAGAATGTCCACCAGATTCATACACATTGTCACAAATGACAGGATTACTTTCTTTTTTAAGGCTATATGGCATTCTGTTGTGTACATGTACCTCATTCTTTATCCAATCATCTCTTTGTGGACACTTGTGTTGATTCCATATCTTGACTATTGTGAATAAAGCTACAACAAATATGGGAGTGCAATTGTCTCTTCTACATACTGATTTAATTTCCTTTGGGATATATATATCTCCAGAAGTGGAATTGATAGATCATGTAATAGTTCTATTTTCAGTTTTTTGGGGAACCTCCATACTATTCTCTACAATAGCTATACGAGCCTACATTGCCATCAACATTGTACAAGGATTCCCTTTTCTCCACTTCCTCACCAACACTTACCTCATTTTTGTTGTTGTTGTTTGATAATAGCTAACAAGTGTGAAGTGATATCTCACTGGGGTTTTAATTTGCAGTTCTCTGATGATTCGTGATTTTGACCTTCTTTCATATACCTGTTGACCATTTGCATACCTTTTGAGAATGTCTGTTGAGATCCTTTGTCCATTTATTTATTTATTTATTTATTTTTATTTCAGGGTATTATGAGGGTACAAACATTTTGGTTACATTTTATGTCTTTGCCTCACCCAAGCGAGGGTTAGAAGTGTGCCCTTCCCCTCTACAATGCTCACCGTGTCCTTTAGTTGTGAGTTTACCTCCCTATCCTCCTAATCCCTGGAGAATATTACTGCCATGTGAGCACCGTCCTTTGTCCATTTTTTAATTGGGTTTTTGTTTTCTTACTATTGAGCCATTTGAGTTCTTTATATATTTTGAATATTAACACCTTATCAGATGTACAGTTTGTAAACATACAACCAGCAACATCTTGAATGACAAGATAGAAAGATGCAAATTTAAAAGATGCCATTCTTAGAATATAATTCTAACACCTTTTTTAGAAAAGTCTGTTTCAATTTAACAGTGCTGCTGGATGATAAATGGATCATTTTAAGATAATATTTTATAAGGTAAGAGAGAGAGATAAATTATGTATTATTTTATTGTTGTGGTTGCTGTTATTATGACTATTACTAATGACTTTAGGACACTATTGCTAAAACCATGGCCTTGGCTTCAAGAGGATTATAGGTGGTTATTTTGGCTTTGGTTTAGATAACAAATACATTCACATTTGCAACGTGCTTTGAAAACAGGAAGTGTTTTGGAAGCCTAAAAGGACATGATATAGGCTGAGTTGTATTCCTCTGTTGAAGTCCTAACTCAAAGTACCTCAGAGTGTGACTGTATTTGGAGACAGGGCCTTTAAAGAGGGGATAACATTAAAATGAAGCAGTCGGGGGCCCCAATCCAACCTGACTGGTGTCCTTATACGAAGAGGGCACACACAAGAGATACGAGGGATGCACGCGCAGAGGGAAGGCCATGTGAGGGCACAGCAAGAAAGAGCCTGCAAGCCAAGGAAATAGCCTCCGGAGAACCAAACCTGCCAGCACCTCCGTCTTAGACTTCTAGCCTCCAGAACAGAGAGAAATTAAGTTTCAGTTATTTAAGCCCTAGTTTCTGGTATTTCCTTATGGCAGCCCGAGCAACCTGATACAAGGCACTTTGTGAAATTCCAGTCAGAGGAAACAGCTGGAGCCAAAAACATGCAGATGTGAAACCACTTTGAGCAGGGAGTGGAGTGCGGGGCAAGCCTGGGGGTGTGGGTAGAGAGCTGTATTAAAGGAACTTTTGCACTGTGGTTAGAAGCTTTGATTTCTCCTATTTAGAAGCTAAAGCCACTGAAGGTAGAGCTCTAGGATTTGGGTTGTTTTATTTTTCAATTGCTTATTGTTTTCATTGGAAGAACTGAGCTCATTTTCAAGAAATGTGGCAAAGTATAAATAAAAGACAAACACCAGCTAGAAGGAACCATTTGATGAATGCATTCTTTTTTTAAAAAGCAGCGCATTTAATCAGAGGAACAGTAAGTTCAAATTTACATGTTGTATCGGACACTATTGTGTCACCCACGGATGTGAGCAGGTGGGAGCAGGGACAGGAAAGACTACAGAGCTGTCAGTTTGGAAGTAAGGAACATGAAGGCCTGGAAAAGGCACATTGTAGGAATAAAGAGGAGAGAAAAGAGTAAGGAAATGTTTAGGTGAAGCGATCCGGCCTTGCTATGTGCAGAGAGAGGCTGAGGGGCAAACATCCGGGAAGATCTCCATTCAGCTTAGGGTGAAAGGATGGAGATGCTATTGAAGGACATGGAAACCTGGAATGCTGGAAGACGAGCCAGAATGAGAGACTACATGATAATTCAGTTCAAGATAAGAATCATTTTGAAATGACAGTTGTGCATGTTGGGGAAAAAAAAAAAAAAAAAAACCATGAAAAGTGAGCCTAATCAAATTTGACTGGGGAAGCTAAGAGTTGTTTAGACCTCACATTCCAAAATGTTATTGATTTCTTACAATAATTTAACTCTGTGTTGCAAATTAAGTAAACACAAACAGAGAAGAAGACGGTATTTTACCAGGTTAAATGTAAAATGATTTCATTACAATTCTCCAAATTGACTGGTAAATCTATGACAAAATCAAAATCTGTAGACAGATCAAAGCTATTTTTCTCTCTAGCAGTCAAATATTTATTTGCACAGACAATCAATATGATTGAGAATGTCCAGCCAAATCTTTGAAATAGTCGGGGATTTAGAGGGCTGCTATCTAGAAATTTCTCTAGCCGTAGAAATAACCATAGTTGTAAAATAGCTGACAAGCCATTTATTAAAACAGCAGTCGACTAATGCTTCTCCTTGTTTCAAGGTTACATTATAAATCAACTTAGAGGGGCAAAAACCTTGTAGGAGACCTGTAGGTGGATGAGCAGAACAATTTAAACTATAAAAGAAAGTCCTAAAGTGCGTATTTTACTTACAGAAAGAATGAGATTTAAAAGGATTATAATTAACAGAAATTAACACAGCTGGCATCCAGCAAGTTTCAATTGCAAAGATCATATAAATTGATTTATAGTGTTCCCATGTGACTAATGAAAGTAGATTAGTGACCATATTGTTCTAAATGATTGCATTAGAGAACATTACTACTTTCAAGAAGCTCACATTAATAATAAAATCATTATCACCAAAGTATGAACAAAATAATTCAGGGGATCAAATTCGAGATTGTAACACCCACATTTTATTATTAACTGTCCTTAGAAGTGATTAAAAAGAAAACTGAAAAAGTGTCAGTTCTGCTTTTCACTTTATTTTTCCAGTGGAAGAAAGGGGGGATTGCAAACCTTCCTGATGTCAGCACTTAGAAAGGTTAATTATTCATACAGAACAATGAAGAGGAAGCGCCAGATTTAATTGGACACATGCTTCTCACATTTAAAGATAGGGGAGTAGATAATGATGTCCCTTTTGTGTCCTTCCAAAAGAAATATGGGGCACTGATAATGTCTCACGTAAGTCTAAAAGGAAGAAAATGTAGAGCATGTACTTTTACCTATCACTCACTCGTTAACAAACAAGCTCAGAGGAAATGTGGTCTCAATGAAATGTTTCCTTCCACAGAGCTTAAATATGGTCGAATTTAAATACCTTAGAAACTGGTCAATTCGACATCTTAACCTCTGGAGATGAAGAGGAAATGTTTACATATAAAGTTTTATCTGGATACAGGGACTTTCTGACCAAGGAAATAGTTGAAAGGAATAAACAACAACAACAAAAAAATGGGTCATAGACTATTCCATTAATGACTTATGGTCTGAGTTTGTACAGAAATGGTGATAGGGAATATTCTTTTGCTCAATGCAAATAAACTACAAGGTAAACTGCATGAAGAGAGAGAAACTATACCTTTTGGTTTACCTCTGTATTCCCGATGCCTAGTACATGTCTAGCACAGAGTCGGCAGACAGGAACTATAATAACTATATGTTGAATGAATGTACTTCAGGAAGGTTAATTCTAAGATATGCATAAGCAAGAAGTAACAGATATTCTTAAAATAGAATAAGAACCTATTAATTCATCAAATTCTTTATTAAAATATTAGATACAGAAAAATATATAAGTCATCAAATGCACTTGCATTCCATTTATCCCCCTCCACACTTTACCCACCCTCCCCGAAAAGTAACCACTCTGCTGACCTCTAACACCATTTTCACTGTCAATAGCATCTGGGAAGTTTCCAGTTTGGGGCTAATTAATATGAATAGTGCCGTGATGAATGTTTTCTTTATGTCATTTGGAGAACAAACGTGCTCATTTCTTCTGTATATAACTAGAAGTGGAATTGCTCATTCTTTGGATACGTATATGATCAGCTTTAAAAGATATTTTCAAATAGTTCTCCAAAGTGAAAGTGAATAGTCCTCTAAGGATTTTTCTTAAGTGATGGATAGCAGTTCTTTATCAAATTGTACGTGTGTATGTGTCTTAATGGAAAATATATTAGCATCTTCTCCTACTTGGTGGCTTTGATTTTCACCCTCTTAATGGTATTTTGATGAATAGAAATTCTTTGTATACTCGATGCTCACTTATCAAATTTTGTTGGGTATTTAGTAGATAGCAGAAATTGTGTTGGGTGCTGAGAATAAGGAAGGAACAGGTAAGAAAAATTTTTTTCCTTCAAGTAGCTCACAGTTTGGGGGCTAAACAAAGTCAATCTAAACAAAAATAGAATTGGTTAATATACAAATTAGCCCATAACAGGGCTTAGAAATTAAGTGACTTGGTCCATCAATACACTTACAGTTTTTCAAAAGCTACAATATACAGAGCAGTTGTGCAAAGAAAACTGTAAAAATGAAGCTAATGGTTATAAATTCTGTCAACAAAGGAGAGCAAGCACAACTCTCATTTCCTGCAGCAGTAGACAAGGTTCTGTAGCATTCATGGAATGAATGAAATTTCATCAGTTAAAATTCTGGGGAACAAGCCAGGCATGGTGGTGCATGCCATGGTCTTAGCTACTTGGGAAGCTGAAGCAGGAGGATCGCTTGAGCCGAGGAGTTTGAGGCTGCAGTGAGCTATGATGATGCCACTGCACTCTAGCGTGAGTGACCCTGTCCCTAACAACAACAACAACAACAACAAAAATGGGGAACAGACTTGAAAGTAATTTTTTTTTTTTGAGACAGAGTCTCACTCTGTCACCTGGGCTACAGTGTGGTGGTGTCAGCCTAGCTCACAGCAACCTCAAACTCCTGGGCTCAAGCGATTCTCCTGCCTCAGCCTCCCGAGTAGCTGGGACTACAGGCATACACCTGTAGAGACGGGGTCTTGCTCTTGCTCAGGCTGGTCTAAAACTCCTAAGCTCAAGAGATCCATCCTCCTGCCTTGGCCTCCCGGAGTGCTAGGATTACAGGCGTGAGCCACCACACCTGACCGAAAAATAATAAATTGTAATAAAATGCCATTCACATCTTTGGCTTTTATGAGCATTCTGTAATATTTATGATTGATAGAAAACTTAAATGACATAAAATTGCAATACTATCATTGTATGGAACTCAAGGATCTTTGAATGCCAGTTGATATGCAATGCTTTTTGAGTTGAGAGAGCAGAACATTAGGAAAAACTGCAAATGTCAACAGGTCTTGTGACAGGATGAGTAAGATTTAGCAAGCCATAGTTCATTGGTTGCAGCAGTGATTGAGGTAGGCACAAGTGACAGGCACACATTATATGGTTAATTCTAATAGCTTGATTCTGAGGGAAAATTAAGTGAATTTCCTGACACAAGTCCATGGGGCCAGGGCCATGGAACGGTATTTGAGGCAGAGATCACATAAGCCACACTGTCCTCCTTCCCCCGTGATCCTGAACAAACATTCCTTTTTCTTCTGTATTCAAAATCCAGTATACAAATGGATTCCAAGTGTCTGACAAGAACCAAGCAAGTTTAAATCAAGCCAGAACACTCTGACACTTTTATAATGTTAAAATAATTTATAATAAACTGCGTCTAATCTACAATTGTAAATGATTCTGAATCCATACACACAACAAATTATGTTAACATCTATTCAAATTAAAATTCTTTTGACATTCATTTGATATGCTTATATACTTAAATTATAGAGAAATACATATTCTACACTATCTAAATTATTTTATTTTGACACTGTGGTAGATAGCCTTAAAATATAGCTACCAATAATTCTTCCCATCCTAGGAAAACCCCTCCTCGAATCAAGAGCAGAGCAGACTCCATTTCCTTGCTTGAATCTGGGCTGTACTGTGGCTTGCTTCTAACAATAGAATGCCATGAAAGAAATACTCCAGGACTTCTGAGTCCAGGCTTTAAAAATGAGTAGATTTTGCTTTTTCCTCTTGGAACCAGCTTCTGTCTGTAAAGAATTTCAGTCTAAACTACTGAATGAAGTAAGTCCTGGGGAATGAGTGCCCGTCATATATGTTCCTGCCATGGCTGAGCTGCCAACTGAATGCAGCAGAATGAATACCCTCAGCCTATACCTTGTGGAGCAGAAGAACTGCCCAGCTGAACCTAGTCCACCCTCAGGATCATAAAAAAAAAAAATCATAAATTTTTGTTGTTGTAGACTACTAAGTTGAAATTTTTTATTACTCAGCAACCGATAGAAGCTCTAAATTTTTCAAGGTGACTATTGAATAATTGACCACTCAACCGTTATATTTGACTGTCTAACACCAAATTACATAAAGTTCATTTCAGAGAAGGGCATTTTTTGGATAATATTTTATTTTGTTACAATTTTAAACTCACAGAAAATGTGCAAGAAAGGAACTCCCATGTATTCTTTACATTTTGTCATCTTTGTGCTCCTCTCTCTTCCTTTCTCTCTCTCCTCCTCTCTTTGTTTCCCTCCCCCTCTCTGTTGCTTTTTCCCTTACCCATTGAGAATAAGTTAGAAATACCATATCCCTTTACCCCTAAATAATTCAGTGGACATTTCCTAAGAACAAGGATATTTACTTATGTAAACAGTATGGTTATCAAATTTAGTTTGATTTAAAAAACTATTACCTGATCCATAATCTACACTTCAAATTCTGTCCATTTTCCTAGTAATGTCCCTTATACCTCCCACCTCTCCTCTTCCCCAGGTTGAGGATCCAGTCCAGGATCATATATCATATACATAACAATTGTCATTTCTTTTTAGTCTCTTTTAATATAGAAAAATTTCTTAGACTTTCTTTGTGTTTCTTGACCTCGATGTTTTTGAAGAACGCAGGCCAGCTGGTCTCTCAGTTTGGGTTTGTCCCATGTTTCCTTATGATTGGATTCAGGTTGTACATTTTAAGCAAACTATAACTACAGCGATGTTGCGACCTTCACGGTGCAGCATATCAGAAGGCACATGATGTTGGTTGGTTCCAAGGAGATGTTATCCTTTAGCCCTTGGGTAAGGTGGTTTCTGCTACATTTCTTGACTGACGAGTTACTGTCAGTCATCATTGATAAGTAATTTGTGAGGAAATTCTTGGAGACTATGCATATATCTTGTTCTCTCCCAAACTTCCACTCTCTATTGTTAGTATCGACTGATGAAACGGACATATCGTGTATACATATAATAATAATTAGCCATTGAGACACTTCTCAAAGCAGAATGTTAATGTGGCCTAAGTATAAATAAATCAGAAATATGTGGCTTCAGTTTTCTGTAAAATATTCTTACTTAGAAAATAGTGGAAGACGTGTTTCACAAAAGGAGTTTGGGGTTTTATTGAACAACATGTGCTTGTAACATGTGCCTGGAGAAAAGGGGTGTGATCCCTTTTCTCCCCACCATAAGGGTCACAGCTGACACGTTCATAACAAAATACAGGTTAACAAGAGAAAAGCACAACAAATTTATTTCATCAAAGTGTTACGTGACATAGGAAGCTTCAGAAATGAAGATCCAAAGACTCAGGGAAAATGTTTCGTTTTTGTGCTGAGGCTCAGTGAGGCATGGACGGCTGTGTAGAAAGGTGATTAGACAAAGAGTAAGATCTAATGATAACAGACTGAGTGGGGAAACCCAGCAAGGCTGTCTGTCCAGATTCTTCTTGGCCTCTCTGAGCAGCATTTTTTTCTCCTGGGTGTGGGGCAGGACTTCTCTGGAATGAGGGTTTTATGATCTACTTTCAGACAAGGTAGTTCGGAGAATTTCTTTATGGCCATGACCTACATAGAAAGGCTGGGGGAGGTTAGAATATTTCTAGGTTTTATGGCTGGCTTTGGGGGAGAAGGATTCTAGTCTTTCTGACCCACCTTGGGAAAGAAGGATTCTAGTTTCTGTGATCTGTCTTGGGAAAGAAAGGCTAGTAGGAGAAAGAAGGCCAGGAGACTTTGCTTCCGAAGCCTTCCAGTGTCCTTCAGGTCAAAGTTCTCAGCATGCCAAGGCACCAAAGTATCATTTTCTGAGCCCCAACAACAGTTTAAAATATTCAAACATTAAAAGAGCAGTCAGAGTCACCCCACCCTACTAAAAAGTGTGTTTATTTTTTCAGCATATTTGCCAATCCATTTAACAACAATGACGACGACGACAAAGTGAACTGACCATGTAATGAGTGAAAGGAATGTTACTGTCTGTAATATATGTGGACAGAGAATAGTAGTTTGAATTGAATCTACAACAAAATTAAAAAGCTATGATGTTGTAACTGCAAGAAAATGTAGATTTCATATTCAAGTAACATTTATTGCATGCCTGTTACCTGCTAAGCATTTGACACATAAGCATATTCATACACAGCATCTTATTTTATTTTTACAATTCTATAGGGCAGTTGTATTATACCTTTTTTTGCATATTATACCTTTTTTTCACATGAGAGATTTACTGCCATGTGCCAGGTGCTTTATTGAGCACTGGGAATACAATCTGGAACAGGTAGGTATGGTTCCTCTTCCAATCTAAACAAGACAGACACGTAAACAACTCAATTATAGCACACTGTGCCCAGTGGTTAATAAACAGTAAAATTGAGGTTGGTGCCAAGTGCTAAGAGAGGTGTATGAACCAGACTTGAGGTCTCAGGGGAGGCTTTGCTGATGAAACTTCTAAATAGGCTGAGAAATGAAAGATGAGTAGGAGCCAGGTGAAAAGGAGCGGCTGGTGGTGGAGGGAGGGCCCAGATATTCCAGGCAGAGGGAACATTGTCAAAGGTCCTGAGGTTGTTCTGGCATTTTCATTACAACTGCACGCTGAAAGCCAGCCAGGTGGCTAGCAATTGGCTAACAGAGGCCAACAGGGAAGTGAAGCAAGATCACTTCGAGGGCTGCACCTTTTCTACCCACAGTTTGCCTTGCTCCAAGATCACTCTGATTACCTCATAGTTGACACTGATTTTCGTTTGTTCATTTCAGCATCAAAAGGTTGGCAGAGTCTGTGCTGCATGCAGGATGGTGTGTAGCATTAACATGCTGAAACCGCTTCTGTCAGTTTATTCTAGTCCTGGCCAGAAGTCACTAACCTACCTGAAACATCAAATACAATGGTAATTTGGTCTGAGAATAAATAATAGATTATGTTAATACAGACAGGGATTAGATAATGAGAAACAGGCTATTTAGTACAGGGACATATTGAGCGGTTTGTTTGTGAATCAAAATGAAACAAGGACATTGCTTTCAAAGAAAACTGATCCTAAAATCACTCCTTTAGGTGTTCTTCATATTCTATAAATTATAAATTAAGATGAATGAGACAACAGCTCCATATTACAGAGTTAATGTCGCAGAACTTCTTACTTAAGAAAAGCTGGTAGGTTGCTCCCCTTGCCTGCCACAGAACACATACACTATCAGCCAACACTTACTGAGCACTTACTCTGCACAGTTACTAAATTCTAAATTCTTTACATCCTATATACGTTGACTCAAACATCATCACCATGCTAGGACGTGGGTGCCACTTATACAGATAGGGAAACAGAGGCACAGCTGGTTTAACAATTTGCAGGAAGAAACACAGCTGGAGGCTGAGGAGCTGAAACTAAAACTTCTATGACCTCATTTGGCAGCAAAGCATATGCAAAGCTTTTTACAGTCTTTATTTATCCCATTAAGTGTGGATACTTATACATTTTCCTGCAGAAATGTTGGTAATTATGAAATACTGCCCCAAATCCCTCTTAGGAGAACTGATGTACGGTGCATGTATTATCTTACGCTCCTGCAAACTGCTCTGTATTCTGAACCACATATGGCCTCAAGGCTTTTGGAAAAGGAATTTTGGACTTGTGAAATTTATATACCAATAAATAATTAATTATTATAGTAACATAATAATTAATTTAGTATACTTATTAAAATTAATATTTTCATTTTCTAGGTTTCAATATAAAGAAATTGGAGAATCTCAATTAAGACTCAGTTGGGACTTAGGGGGGCAAGGGGGGGCCAGGGCAACATACGTAACCTAAACATCTGTACCCCCATAATATGCTGAAATAAAAAAAAAAAAAGACTCAGTTGGGGTTTGGGCACAGTGGCTCACCTATAATCGTAGCACTCTGGAAGCCTAAGGTGGGAGGATCGATTGAGGTTAGGATCTCTATAAAAAATAGAAAAATTAGCCAGGCATAGTGGCACTCGCCTATATTCCCAGCTACCTGGGAGGCTGAGGCAGGAGAATCACTGGAGTCCAGGAGTTTGAGGTTACAGTGAGCTATGGTGATGCCACTGCACTCCAGCCTGGGCAACAGAGTGAGATTCTGTCTCAAAAAAAAAACAAAAAAAAACACCAAGACTAAGTTGGCATATGTTTTAAAGATAATTATGCTGCCCATAATGGGTCCTGCCTGAAATCCAGGTGGCTGCCCTCTGGTGCCAACGGTGTCTATGGTCTATAGTCTAGAATTTAGTGTACCTGGAATGTACAACACCGAACTAAGCAAGGACGTGACAAGGGATGCAGTTTGAATCTTTTGTCTGCAATTTAATGAATTATGTGATCCTGAGCAAATTACCAGGCAACTCTGTAGTACTGTGATAACAGTTTCTGTCCCCAGGTCATTGTGAGCATTGAATAATAAGATGGTGTGGGCCTTTACACCCGGCCCCTTAGTAGACATGGAATAAATGATAGCAGTTATTAAGCCAGATAATTATACAAAGGAATACTACTTTTCTATCAAAGCAAATAGTAGTGACTAGGTAAATGTCTTCATAAAAGCTAAATATGATAGAACCTACGAGAGGCATACCTGACATGAAAAGAACACTTAGTGCTAATGAGATCACAATCCCTGCAATTGTGGAGCTTACCTTCTGGAGAAGCGGGAGTTGGAGAATGACTTCTTGTTACATAGCTTTGAAAGGATTCCAAACTCACATAATTTGCTACGCGAGTGACTCGTGTTTTGCTGTGATAAGAACAAGGAGCGTCATCCCCCTCCCCACAAGAATGTTATTTCACACTTTATCAGACCACGTATGTGTGATGGGTCTCAATGACTGGACTCCGGAACACCACAAACCCAAGATTTTGACAGGCACGTTGAGAGCTCGAGCTGCAGCAAAGCTACTCTGCCAGCCCTGGGCCGGTTCTTCGAAGCCTCACCCATCAACACCCGCACCACTCGCTGGCATCCAGGGCCTGTGTGCGCTTTTGGATCTAAGACGTGTTGGCGAAACTGTCTCTCCAAAGGCCCTCTCGTGGAAAGGTCCACCTCACGCTTCCATTGGACTTGATATCCACAGAGGCCTGCTCCCATCCTAACCCAGCAACTGAACTTCAGTAATCAAGACTGGGACTCGCTATGTGGGGAATGCACCCCCCTCCTCCAGGGACTGCACTCCCAGTGAGAGCTGTTCCCAGTATTCTCCTCCTCTCTGAGCACTAGAATTGAAAAAGAAAAAAAAAAAAGAAAAACAATCTCTTTGTATGGCAATAAACTGTGTAATTCATAAAATCATACCTCAATCATCATATTTCAGCCATAAAAAACACTTTAAAAAGTAAATTAAAACGAATGTTAGAAGATGATAAACACTACAGAAAGAAAAACAAAGAAAAAATAGAACTGGCTTAAAAATGAATGTTGAGGGAGTCAGCAGGCGGGTGTTACAAAGGAAACAGGTGGTAAATATGGACCTCTGCACAAAAGTGACGTTTGATTTGAGACTGGAAGTGAGGAAGGGCCAAGTGAGCACCTGTAGAAAGAATATTCCACACAGGGAAGCTCCAGGGCAAGGGCCCCAAGGCAAGAACTGCCTGCTACCTTGAATAACCACCCAGAGTGTGCCTGCGGCCCTGAGGTGGGGCTCAAGGAGTTAGTGGAGTGGATGGATTGGTGGGGGTGTGTGCAGATTCACAAAGGCCCACATAAGATGGTTTCTCTGAGTGTTATGTACCTGTGCTTCCATTTAAAATATTCTGGCCCAGGGGTCAGCAAACTTTTTCTATAAAGGGCCAGATAGTGAATACTTTAAACTTTATGGTCCGTATGATCTCTGTTGCAACTACTTAACTCAGCCCTTGTTGCACGGGAGCCATGGGCAGTATGTAAATGAATGAGCATGGCTGTGTGCCAATAAAACTTTATTTATAAAAACAGGTAGCACGGCCGGGTGCGGTGGCTCACATCTGTAATCCTAGCACTCTGGGAGGCCGAGGCGGGTGGATTGTTTGAGCTCAGGTGCTCGAGACCAGTCTGAGCAAGAGCGAGACCCCGTCTCTACTAAAAATAGAAAGAAATTGGCCAAACAACTAAAAATAGAAAAAATTAGTCGGGCATGGCGGCGTGTGCCTGTAGTCCCAGCTACCTGGGAGGCTGAGGCAGGAGGATCGCTTGAGCCCAGGAGTTTGAGGTTGCTGTGAGCTAGGCTGATGCCACGGCACTCTAGCCCGGGCAATGGAGTGAGACTGTCTCAAAAAAAAAAAAAAACAAAAACAAAAAAACAGATAGCAGGCCACATTTTGCCCACTGGCTATAGTTTGCCAATCTCTGCTTTGGCCTAACTTACAAACACACAAAAAAGTTTTCCCTCTGCTTTTTTCTAAAAGTTTTATAGTTTTATTTTTACATTTGAGTCTGTGAATTTTTTGAGGTTATTTTTGTGTGTGTTGTTAGCTAAGAATTGAGTTTATATATACACACATATTTTTAATATATATTTGACATATTTCTATCCTATGGATATCTAATTGTTCGGCACTACTTGCTAAAATGATTATCCTTTCACTTCTGTCAAAAATCAACCAAGAGTGTGTGTGTGTGTTGTGTGTGTGTCTAAGTGTGTGTGTCTGTTTATTTTGGATTCTCTATTCTGTTCCATTGATTTCTATGTCTATTCGTATATAAATACAACACTGTCTTGATTACTGTACCTTTATAGTAAGTCTTAGCATCAGGTAATCTAAGGCCTTTAATTTTGTTCTTATCATATTCAAAATTGCTTTGGCTATTCTATGTCCTTTGCATTTGCATACGTATTTCAGGATCAGTGTTTGTCAGGCGTCTGCACTGGATGCTCCTTTTCCCCCACTGTGCTCTTTGGAAGAAGGTCAGTCTGAGCAGCCCATACTTAAAGAATGGGGAATCATGCTGCTCTATCCACAGTACTTTCAAAACTGGAGATTCTAGGCACTTGAAAACAACCAAAAATTCTGTTTTATTGCCTAATTTTATTGGTTCCTCTTGAAGTCAGATGATGTCATAAATACATGATGCCAGCCCAACGCCTCTCGCCTTGGTTGGTGTGGAGCTGAGCCCAGAAGCTTATGAAATGCCCCTAGCGATTCAGGTGCAAATAGACCATCCGCCCACTTTAAACCACTTTAAAAAGCTCTGCTCCAATCGCTTGCAAGTGATAATTACTCTGACCTAGGACCTCTTTATGACTCTGAAGCTGTTTTTCTCTTAAAGGTTAAAGGTTTTTGTCATCAGTTTCCTGTCAGAGTGCGGGGGGGACACCTCTCCGCCCTTGTCTGCCTGCCTGACATTCAAACTAGTCGAACTAATTTGGCAACCACATGATTATTATTCATTGCCCATGAGGAAATTCAAATGTGGCCCCAGCTCTGTCTCCTGTTCCACTCCACCAAAAAAATCCCAAATATATTCGAATACTTGTATAAACTATTAAGAATGCACTTCCAGTTAGTCCCACAACTCAAGAAATAGCCTAACCAAGGCTATTGTCAAGGATTCTTCTAAAAATGCACCAAAAAAAAAAAAAAGAGAGAGAAAGAGAGAAGAAAAGAAACAACAGAAGATGTTCAACAAGAACAGTGGTTTCTTCAAAAGAGAACAATGGAAATAGTATGTTCCTCAGAGAACTGGATTCCCGCCTGGCCTTCCCCTCCAACTAGCACTGTGGTCTTGGGAAATGCACTTAACTTTGGTGCCTCAATTTCTCATCCGTAAAATACAAATAATAACGCCTGCCTTATTTCAGTTTGTTTGGGTTTAGGATAAAATGGGACACTGTGAGTTATCTGAGAAATAAATTGTCACACAGATATGAAGGGTTTTTTTTTTTTTCTTCCCTAAAACAGTTAATTTCTTTACAAAATGCTTACGGGAACAAAAGTTCAATCTTTAATTTTTAATATCATCATGATTCTATGTCCAGATCTAGGTTAAGGAAACAAGGTTGAAGAAACAAATTGCCTTTGATCTCCCAGGAGATAACTAAACTCATCAAGTTATACAATACATAAAACTATACATGATTAAAACCTATTTATTCTAGGAGTATTTCTATTAAATTATATGTCATTGCTTAAAATAATTAGGTGTTAAAAAAAAAATCTGCAAACAATACGGCATTTCAAAAAGTTTAACATTGGCCTTTTCGAAATGAAGTCCAATTACCATTTCGTTTGAGAAGCTGTAAACCTGTAAAGGCTTTGGTTCAGACCCCGGCGGTTTGAAATCCTGGCTCCTCCACCTATTGGCTGGTGATCGTGGGCAAATTTCTCAACTATTCAGTTTCTCATCAATAAAATGAAGATAAGAGGAGTACCTACATTGTCACCTAATTGCGAGTGATCAATGTCAACATGCATAAAAGTCTTAGGAACAGTGTTGTATATATAATTATTATTATTTTTTATTACTATCAGTTTTAAAGGATTAAGAATCTATGGAAAGCAATGAGATTAATCTTTGGTGCGGTGGCTCACATCTGTAATCCTAGCACTCTGGGAGGCCGAGGCGGGTGGATTGTTTGAGCTCAGGTGCTCGAGACCAGTCTGAGCAAGAGCGAGACCCCGTCTCTACTAAAAATAGAAAGAAATTGGCCAAACAACTAAAAATAGAAAAAATTAGTCGGGCATGGCGGCGTGTGCCTGTAGTCCCAGCTACCTGGGAGGCTGAGGCAGGAGGATCGCTTGAGCCCAGGAGTTTGAGGTTGCTGTGAGCTAGGCTGATGCCA
>NW_012145301.1:3623474-3628271 GCF_000956105.1 Propithecus coquereli
CCAGCTACCTGGGAGGCTGAGGCAGGAGGATCGCTTGAGCCCAGGAGTTTGAGGTTGCTGTGAGCTAGGCTGATGCCACGGCACTCTAGCCCGGGCAATGGAGTGAGACTGTCTCAAAAAAAAACAAAAACAAAAACAAAAAAACAGATAGCAGGCCACATTTTGCCCACTGGCTATAGTTTGCCAATCTCTGCTTTGGCCTAACTTACAAACACACAAAAAAGTTTTCCCTCTGCTTTTTTCTAAAAGTTTTATAGTTTTATTTTTACATTTGAGTCTGTGAATTTTTTGAGGTTATTTTTGTGTGTGTTGTTAGCTAAGAATTGAGTTTATATATACACACATATTTTTAATATATATTTGACATATTTCTATCCTATGGATATCTAATTGTTCGGCACTACTTGCTAAAATGATTATCCTTTCACTTCTGTCAAAAATCAACCAAGAGTGTGTGTGTGTGTTGTGTGTGTGTCTAAGTGTGTGTGTCTGTTTATTTTGGATTCTCTATTCTGTTCCATTGATTTCTATGTCTATTCGTATATAAATACAACACTGTCTTGATTACTGTACCTTTATAGTAAGTCTTAGCATCAGGTAATCTAAGGCCTTTAATTTTGTTCTTATCATATTCAAAATTGCTTTGGCTATTCTATGTCCTTTGCATTTGCATACGTATTTCAGGATCAGTGTTTGTCAGGCGTCTGCACTGGATGCTCCTTTTCCCCCACTGTGCTCTTTGGAAGAAGGTCAGTCTGAGCAGCCCATACTTAAAGAATGGGGAATCATGCTGCTCTATCCACAGTACTTTCAAAACTGGAGATTCTAGGCACTTGAAAACAACCAAAAATTCTGTTTTATTGCCTAATTTTATTGGTTCCTCTTGAAGTCAGATGATGTCATAAATACATGATGCCAGCCCAACGCCTCTCGCCTTGGTTGGTGTGGAGCTGAGCCCAGAAGCTTATGAAATGCCCCTAGCGATTCAGGTGCAAATAGACCATCCGCCCACTTTAAACCACTTTAAAAAGCTCTGCTCCAATCGCTTGCAAGTGATAATTACTCTGACCTAGGACCTCTTTATGACTCTGAAGCTGTTTTTCTCTTAAAGGTTAAAGGTTTTTGTCATCAGTTTCCTGTCAGAGTGCGGGGGGGACACCTCTCCGCCCTTGTCTGCCTGCCTGACATTCAAACTAGTCGAACTAATTTGGCAACCACATGATTATTATTCATTGCCCATGAGGAAATTCACATGTGGCCCCAGCTCTGTCTCCTGTTCCACTCCACCAAAAAAATCCCAAATATATTCGAATACTTGTATAAACTATTAAGAATGCACTTCCAGTTAGTCCCACAACTCAAGAAATAGCCTAACCAAGGCTATTGTCAAGGATTCTTCTAAAAATGCACCAAAAAAAAAAAAAAAGAGAGAGAAAGAGAGAAGAAAAGAAACAACAGAAGATGTTCAACAAGAACAGTGGTTTCTTCAAAAGAGAACAATGGAAATAGTATGTTCTTCAGAGAACTGGATTCCCGCCTGGCCTTCCCCTCCAACTAGCACTGTGGTCTTGGGAAATGCACTTAACTTTGGTGTCTCAATTTCTCATCCGTAAAATACAAATAATAACGCCTGCCTTATTTCAGTTTGTTTGGGTTTAGGATAAAATGGGACACTGTGAGTTATCTGAGAAATAAATTGTCACACAGATATGAAGGGTTTTTTTTTTTTTTCTTCCCTAAAACAGTTAATTTCTTTACAAACATGCTTACGGGAACAAAAGTTCAATCTTTAATTTTTAATATCATCATGATTCTATGTCCAGATCTAGGTTAAGGAAACAAGGTTGAAGAAACAAATTGCCTCTGATCTCCCAGGAGATAACTAAACTGATCAAGTTATACAATACATAAAACTATACATGATTAAAACCTATTTATTCTAGGAGTATTTCTATTAAATTATATGTCATTGCTTAAAATAATTAAGTGTTAAAAGAAAATCTGCAAACAATATGGCATTTCGAAAAGTTTAACATTGGCCTTTTCAAAATGAAGTCCAATTACCATTTCATTTGAGAAGCTGTAAACCTGTAAAGGCTTTGGTTCAGACCCTGCGGTTTGAAATCCTGGCTCCTCCACCTATTGGCTGGAGATCGTGGGCAAGTTTCTCAACTATTCAGTTTCTCATCAATAAAATGAAGATAAGAGGAGTACCTACATTGTCACCTAATTGCGAGTGATCAATGTCAACATGCATAAAAGTCTTAGGAACAGTGTTGTATATATAATTATTATTATTTTTTATTACTATCAGTTTTAAAGGATTAAGAATCTATGGAAAGCAATGAGATTAATCTTTAATCCAAAACAAAAAAAGCCTGGAAAAATGTTTGTACCCAAATAATTTGCTAGCATTTTATGTACCAACTGAAAATTCTTTGGATTTAATCAAAATGGCAAATTTGAAGTAAAACCACCTATACCTATATTCTCAAGCTTCTTAGGCAAAGTACCATACAGAAAATGGATATTTCATGGAAAGGGAATTCATTGAATTACCAAAGGACAGCAGGCAACCCCAATTACTTTTGTTCATTAATTATAAAAAAGTCTGAGCCATGAAATTGAAAGGTTTTTCTGGAATGAAAAATCTATGCCGGATGTGGTGGCTCATGCCTGTAATCCTAGCATTCTGGGAGGCCGAGGAGAGAGGATAGCTTGAGCTCAGGAGTTCGAGACCAGCTGCAGCAAGAGTGAGTCCCACCCCCTACAAAAATAGAAAAAGTAGCTGGGCGTGGTGGTGTGCACCTATAGTCCCAGGTGCTCGAGAGGCTGAGGCGGGAGAATCACTGGAGCCCAGGAGTTTGAGGTTTCTGTGAGCTGTGATGAGATCACTGCACTCTAGCCAAAGCAACAGAGCAAGACTCTGTCTTAAAAAAAAAGAGAGAAAAAAATGACAACTAGCTACACAATTTTACATTTTTATTCCAACAGACGCAGAAGGTCTTGCTCTCCTGTAGTAGTATGTTATGATATATCATCCTATTGACTAATATTTAATCAATTGTAAATCACTTATAGAAATTCACATTTTTAAAGATTAAGTTCAAATCTGAATGCATCACAGAGATTCTTTGACAGCCCCCGACAGAAGTGAGATCTGCCTCCCTTATGCACAGATGCCGATGACATCTTGGTAATACTCGTGATTGGGAGCTTTCTTATCAACATTGCCACAGAGTCACGTGGCACCTACCACAAAGGGCCTCATATTTTTTTGTAAGTCCCTGGTCCATTAAGCACAGAAGGATAAAGGGATCTGTCCACAGGCACGCAGGTAGATGCTGTTAAAACAGCGGTCCCCAACCTTTTTGGCACCAGGGACCAGTTTCATGGAAGACAATTTTTCCATGGACCAGGGTGGGGGTGATGGTTTTGGGATGATTCAAGAGTGTTGCATTTATTGTACAGTCAAACCTCTCTGGTAATGATAATCTATATTTGCAGCCGCTCCCCACTGCTAGCGTCACCGCCTCAGCTCCACCTCAGATCATCAGACATTAGGTTCTCCTAAGGAGCGGGCAACCTAGATCACTCGCATGTGCAGTTTACAGTAGGGTTCCCGCTTCTGTGAGAATCTAAGGCTGCAGCTGATCTGACGGGAAGTGGAGCTCAGGCGGTGATGCCAGGGTGGGGAGCCGCTGTAAATACAGATGAAGCTTTGCGGGCTAGCCTGCCCGCTTGCCTTCTGCTGTGTAGCCCGGTTCCTAACAGGACACGGACAAGGACAGGTCCACAGCCCCAGGGATTGGGGACTGCAGTGTTAAAAGATAAATTTAGGTACATTAAAATTTTAAAATTTATTTGAGAAACAGCTACACGTGAAACAGGCAGCTCCAGACTGTAAACCATTGGGCTCCCCAGAGTTGGGGGAGAGTTGAGGGGAAAATTTTATAAGATATTTGCAGAAGCAAGGCAAAGAAAATATTTCCTTGATTAAAGTGGAGAGTTCCTAGTTAGAGGCTGGGTAAGCTTAATTTTTGTTTTACTATTTACATTGAGTTTCAATTCCTTTTGCTTACATAGGCACCCAAGACACTGGAGCCAGCTTAACATACATAGGAATACAACACAAATCTCTCGACACTATTCAAATTTGATCTTCCCCGCATTTTTCCTGTGTATGTGTGTATGTGTATATATATATGTTTGCCATAGCTGTTCTGAAATTCCATGGTTTGGTTGCAAAATCCAGTAAGAAGCAAATTACTTTAACAATAATAATATTAAAAAAGAAAAGACATTTTTTTCATTAGATTAGATTATTTTGTACATGGCTACACAATCATGTTACTAATGAAATAACAATACTCTCCATTTTCAATAATGCAATATATTCCACAATATGAAATCTATAAGTCCTAACCTAGAGTTCATTAAAAATTCAAGTATTTGGTTCTACGATGGCCAATGTGTCACCTTTTTATGTATATATGGGTTTCATTTCAGCTTGCTATTAAAAATATATGAAGGTGACTTTTTGAGGAAAATCTATTTGGAACACAGGGATTCTACTGAACTCTTGATTTTGACATCCCTTAATGACAAATTGATATCCTGGGTCTCAGAGATAGTCTTCCCTTTATCTTTCGTATCTCATTTATGCACTGAACTATCTATGCTCTCAAGTGCAAGTCTACCTAATAGCAGGTGCTTACTGCTAACGACCACAGCTGTCTTCATCTTATTTAAATATGTGTGTCAGATTGATTTTTGGTATATTTACCTTAGGATGTT
>NW_012145301.1:3628654-3629328 GCF_000956105.1 Propithecus coquereli
GAGGTTGCTGTGAGCTAGGCTGACGCCACGGCACTCTAGCCCAGGGAAGAGAGTGAGACTCTGTCTCAAAAAAAAAAAAAAATTAGAGGAAATGGATGAATCGTTTACATTTTCATATTACACATTTATATTTTCAAGTCACATATGTACTCTAGGTTGAGCTCATTTGTTTATACCAACACTGAATGAAAGGAAGAAAAGATTTCCTTTATCATAAAGCAGGACCAAAATATCATACATGCTGCTTTGTGTTTACTGTGCAAGTTTCAGGGCAGCCTCATTGCAAGATATGAATATTACCTCAGTTTTGTTTGTTAACAAAGCGTTTTTCCAAGATAAAGCCAAGCACAGAGCCTGGTACCTGTTTCAGGAGGTAAGGAAGATAAGTACATGTTTGTACCATGGGAGTGTTTATTGATTCAAGGAAATGAAGTTTTAAGAGACGTATTCAACGTGTTGAGAACACAAAATATGCTTGAATCACTTCTATTCACTTCCTAACAAAGTGGTTTGGAAATTTCAGATTGGTCTTCCTGTATTTATGATATATAAACTTCCACTCAGTTTAAAACTTACAAATGCAGAAAAATGTACCAGCACTTGCTAAACATTGATATAAATGTGATATCATTAATTTTGATTTTTAAAAAGAACAAATAATATAAATATATACT
>NW_012145301.1:3629378-3630459 GCF_000956105.1 Propithecus coquereli
AACTGGGGAAACTTAGCAAGGCCTCTGTGTTCAGATTCTTCTTGGTCTCTGGCTATAGAGCAGAACCCCTTTGGAGTGAGGGTTATGACCTACTTTCAGTGGAGGTAGGTCAGAGAATTCTTATTTCTCATTTTATTTTATTTTTTTAAAGACAGGGTCTCATTCTGTCACCCAGGCTGGAGTGCAGTGGCATGATCACAGCTCACTGCAGCCTCCAACTTCTTGACTCAAGTGATCATTCTTCCTCAGCCTCCCGAGTGGCTGGGACTACAGGTGTGTGCCACAATGCTAGGCTAATTTTTTAAAAATTTTTTGTAAAGACAGGTCTCGCTGTGCTGCCCAGCCTGGTCTTGAACTCCTGGCCTCAACCAATCCTCCTGCCTCAGTCTCCCAAAGTGCTGGGATTACAGGCGTGAGCCACTGTGCTCAGCCCCAGAGAATTCTTTTATGGCTACTTTCAGGGAAGAAAGATGGGAGATCAGAAAATGATCTTCCCGCTACTGAGGTTTTCTTAATTGCCTTTGGCTTAAAATACTCAGCATGCCAAGGTGGCCTATGGTGGAGTAGCATGTCCTGCATCTGCACCTAGCCCTTCCTACAATTATAACCTTGCCGATGTATCGAAATGAGTCTTTAGAGTTTTGTTTTCCATCACAAATAAGCCTAAAGGATGAACTTCAGCAAGTTGAAAACCTACTTCGATATTTGTGTTATGAGCTGAATGTTTGTGTCCTTCCCCCTAAATTCATATGTTGAAGCCCTAACCGCCGGTATGTCTGTGTTTGGAGATGGCGCCCTGATCCGACAGGACGAGTCTGTCCCTGTGGGCACACACAAAGCAAGAACTGTGTCGGGACACAGATGGAGGAAGGCAGCTGCAAGCCAGAGAGAGTTCTCACCAGAAACTGAACTGGCCAGCACCTTGGACTTCCAGTCTCCAAAACTGTGAGAAAATAAACTTTTACTGTTTAAGCCACCCTGTCTGTGGTATTTTGTTATGGCAGCTTGAGGAGCCTAACACAATTTGAGATCTAAATTTGTTTTCTCTCTGTAAATTCGTATATAGCTCTTAGAAGACACA
>NW_012145301.1:3631054-3632611 GCF_000956105.1 Propithecus coquereli
AAAAATCTAGTTACTGTCTTACAAAGCAATAAATCATAATCTTTGGATTATCTTTTTTGCTAGACAGATATCATTTACATCTGTAGGGACAGGAGAATATTTCCTTACTCACCCTAGGTTCCTAGGTGAGGCCCCTAAACAAAAGACAGGTTAACAAGAGGAAAGCATACAAATGTATTTAATGTAAGTTTTACATGATGCAGGAGCCTTCGGAAATAAAGACCCAAAGAAACCGGGAACCCTGTGTATTTTATGCTAGGTTTGATGAAGACTGGGTAATCACGGAGGAGTATGATTGGACAACGGAAGTATGATCTGAGGGTAGCAAGCCCCGTTTGTTCAGATTCTTCTGTGTCCCTGTGTCCTCAGAGATAAGGACATTCCTATTCTCCAGGTAAAGGGAGGGCACCTCTCACGTGACGGGCTTACGACGACCGGCTTCAGGGAGCAGGTGGGGGAAGGTCAGAGAGACCTTCCTGCTCCCGTTGTTTCCTCCAGCTCCCAGGTGCCACACTTCGCGGTGGTGTGTCCTGAGCTCCCTCAGGTGTCTTTGGAATTTACAGCTACAGCTTATCAGCAACTCTTGTCCAGTCTTCAGCCTGTCCACGAGGACCTAAGCTTGCGCACTGTCTTCTCTAAGCGCTTTTGAAAGTTCCCAATCCAGTAACCAGATGGCCTAAAACAAAACACAACGAAACAAAACAAAATAAAATAACAAAAGGACACATTCGAATAGTAAAATTTTTAAGGACATGATATAATATTTATTGATAACACTGTGCTATATTACACAGTAGATTGAACAGTGTTTATGATACTCCATCATAACATAATGAAGATTACTTAATGTGAGGAAAAAAAATGAATATGCTTAATCTTTTTCACCTGAACAGAAATTCTCTTGGTGAACTTCCTTTGTTCCCCAGGGATGGCTGCTCCCTGGGGTTTGCCAGCCTTCCCCACCCCCACCCACCTTCTGGCTGCCTTTCTTTGAAAGGAAGGCTATGGAAAAATAAAATCAGATTTTAATCCTCTAGTGAGACCATTCCAATTCATCCTCTTTTTTTCTTTGTTTTAAGTTAAAATAAGGGTAAAAATACTCCATATATCTTCATTGTACATGCGTTAGTTTTTAATTTAAAAAAATCAATTCACGTTTTAAAATGTTACTCCAGGTAAAATAGGTAGTAAATTAGAAATATTAATAAGTGTAAAAGGTTGGCAAACACTTTGTTAGCTGTGGTTTAAGGAAATAGGAGCTTTTTGATAAATAGGTTGAAAAACATGCTAAAATAAAAAAAGTTTGTAGGCTTTCTTCTAGAAGCCCGGTTTTGGTAGCTTTCTCTAAATTAGTGGTTTCTCAAGTGTGCTCTTCTGCTCAGCACTAACTGAAAAATCTTGGGTGGTGATAAAAAATGTAGGGTCCTAGGCTCAGCCCGGGATGGATTGAATTAGAATGTCTAGAGTTATCTGCAGTTGTTGACAATTTGCAGTTTCAATGAGCTCCCCAGCTGGTGCTCATGGACCTTCAAGTTCAGAACTATTGTCCCAAAGAGA
>NW_012145301.1:3637600-3640113 GCF_000956105.1 Propithecus coquereli
TACCTGTTGCACTTCATTTCTGTTAGATTTATTCCCCAATCATGTGGTAAACACTTTAAGATAACAACTATTTATAAAGCCTTATCTTACACAGAGCTGGAGTCAAGCTCCAAACCATTGTTGTCTTCTTTATAAAAATTCTTCAAACTCTCTCATCTCCTTTATTCGTAATGGTTTTTAGTAACATTTCAGGATACATATAAAATAAAAAGATGAAATCAAGTACCCATTTTTAACTGAGAGATTTCTGTTTATTTTTATAAGTAGGGAAAAAGAAATCTTTTTGTTTTGGAGGGAAAGTTTAATGTTTGCTTTTCAGTCACAGTGAAAATGCTCATATAAAAATGACAACATCAAAACACTTACATCAAAATGTCAAGTCCCTACTGCAGGAGACTAGAGTAGGAAAATACTGAGAGATGATTACTCTCACTCTTGAGGAAGTAAAGAGCAAAGGCAACAAGAAAGTCTGAAAAGATCTTGTTCCTTTAAAGAAAATCTCAAATAAATATGACAGAGGTCCTTAGTAACCACCTTGCATTTATAAATCACTATTCATATATATTTATATATGTAGGTGATTATTAGTAGAATGCATGATTTGAATTTTTGAATACAAAGTCCAAAGGTAATTCTGCATGCTACATCATAATAGAGGCCATCTAGTTAAGGATGACTGAGGCAAGACCGAATTGGAAAGAGGTGATTTACAAATATTGTTAATAAGTACAGATAGTAAAGAATTAGCCAAAGCTAATAAATCAAACCATGATTCTAAATATAGCAATGGACTGGGGAAATTAGAATTTGGTGGGCTAAAGTTCTTAAACCATCTCCTATGGTCTGAATATTGGTGTCCCCTCAAAATTTATAAGTTGGAACTTAATAGTATTAACAGGCCTTTTGAAAGTGATTAAGTCATGAGGGCCCCCCCTCAAAAGGGATGGGATTAGTGCCCTTATAAAAGAGGTTGAAAGCGGCTGCCTTACCCTTCCCACTATGTGAGGATATAGCAAGAGGAACCATCTCTGAAGCATAGAGCAGCCTTCGCCAGACATGGAATCTCCTGGCACCTTGCTCTTGGACTTCCCAGCCCACAGAACAGTGAGAATACACTTCTATTGTTTATAAATTACTCAGTCTAAGATATTTTGTTATAGCAGCTGAACAGACTAAGTCACCATCCTTTTAAGAATTACTACAATGCAGGGTACATTATTTGGTATTGCCTGGGTTCTTATTAGTTAGAGCTTTCCTTACTGCCATCATTGGCTACTGCTGCTCTCAGCTCCAGCCCACATCCTTTTCCGTTGATGTTCTAACCTTCGCCTCTCCATCCAGTGTTGATGTAAGTGGAGGCATGGATAAAATTAGTTTGAAGTACGAAATGCCTCAAAAACAATACAGTCCATGGTCAGTGTTTGGATAGGGATACTTTACTGGGAATGACTATTTAGAACCTATTATTGGGGAAAAATCTTTCATGGAATCAAGGAATAAAAACTTATTTTGTCAGATAGTAAATAAGGATCTTCTCTTTCCCTTAATTAGTTTTCTATTTTTTCTCTAAGACTCAAAATTTCCTCCATGACCTCATGTGTATTGAATTGGTTCACTTATCTTAGACTTCTCTACACCAGTAATTTATGTCAAGTTCTGTACTGGAAATATCAGTTCATGACACATGTGTATTTAAGGGGAGGTATATACACATTCCTTGCAAAGCAACTTGCTAAGAAACCTGGATTCTAGTTCTGTGTGCCCAAGTATTTGCTGAGTGATCATAAACAAGCCACCTAACTTCTGTGACCCCTAGATCTTTCATCTGTGAAATGAAGGAATTTGACTAAATTGATCCTTAAAACCCATTCTCATCCTAAAATCCTACAAGTTCTTAGAAACTTTTAACTTTGGGGGGAGTCAGATTTTTATATAATAACATTTTCTTATTTTTCTCCTGGGCCAATAGTCATGAGCAGTTAGAGGTTTCCTTATTACCATCACCATAAGAATTTAATAAACTGTGGAGATATAGTAGCTATGTGGTTAGCAACTACTCAAGAACAGAACTGAAGTTGTACACATTAGTAGATTTTCTGCAGGATCTTGGAAAACCTCTGTATAAATAACATATCACCTAAAGCAACTAGGAAAATATTCCAGTTCATAACATTCTTTGTTAATCTAAAAGCTAATGCAAATTGCCAAACCCTGTGATTATATTAATAAAACACAGGAAGCCTGAGTATATGTAAATCTGCTGTTCAGAGACCGCCTTCATTGGAATGATATTTTTGGATAGGTTCTGTCTTGAGAATATAAAAACGTATTTTTAAATTTTTACTGAATTGCTAAAGGAAGGCGCTAATGAATACTTTCTGCCCCCGCCTCGGGCACACAGGTTCTCTCTCCACTGGGGAGCTGCTGCGACTGGTGGGGGATGGCGGAGGGGTGGCGTAGGCAATTCAAGATTGTCTTTTCTGCCCACTTCTGTGCCTCTTTCCTTGATATAA
>NW_012145301.1:3640163-3640903 GCF_000956105.1 Propithecus coquereli
GAAATTTATGGCCACAGAAAATGTTAAAATAATCCCAAAATATGTGCTATAACAATCCTGCTATTTCCTGTCCCGAGATGAGTGAATGAAAATGGGCGGAATATATTTGTAAAGGTAAATCATGACCCTTCTCAAGTGTCTTTGATTCTAAATTGAATACGGTCATGTGTCATAATCTGAGAAGTCAGGAGCACACTCCAAAGAAAAGCACAAGTCTCTCTAGGAAGATGTGGCAACACTGTTGAAAGATTCTGCAGCCCTGAAACCGAAACCTAAGCTCTTTTGTAATCTCCTCCAGTAAGGACTGGAAGCATTACTTACTCCAGTAAGGACTGGAAGGATTTGAAAATGTCCTGATAGGTGAGCCTCAAACTCTCCCTTTCAAACCCTACTGGATAATAAGCAAATGAAAGGAACATAAAAACAGAGAAACTGTAAAGAGGTGAATAAAGTTCTGGAAGCCAAATTCATCTGTGATAAAAAACAGTTCAAAAACCCGTGAGTGCATAGATGTGTCATTGGTGCTCTAAAACATGCTCTAAAAGTAGACAGTTTCCAAAGTATTCTTTTAAAAAAATTTGCTAGGATACTATAAGTTTGGTTCCTTTTTGTCTCCCTACGTATTTCACTCCTTTGAAAGTTCAATTATATTCATTTTTCTTTAAATGGTTATCTGTCAATAAACTGAATAGCTATTGCTGGGAGGAGTCTTGTTTTTTAGTGTTTGACAGATAAGTCTT
>NW_012145301.1:3645175-3647746 GCF_000956105.1 Propithecus coquereli
TTTCTAATGAAAGCATTTTATACTGATGTTAAGACCTCTGTTTTCTGTCATTTTCAGAAAGATATCACCTCTTATGCTGGGACTCACTCAGAGTAATGAACGTCACTTCCTGAATCACTTTCTACAAGCCTAGACTTTCTCCAGAGGTTTCCCATCCACACACAGGCCATGCTGACAATACTCAGAGGCTACAAAACCTGACATATCACAGCCTGAGGGGAAAAAAGCTCTAGGACTGAAAATTATCAAGAGAAATTGAAAATGAAAGGTGAATGCAATTATATTTATGTAATTTACAGCTACATTAGATTGGGGAAAAAACTCAAAATAGAAACATTTTTAAAAATCTGAAGATTGTAACAATTAGCAGTATCATACTGTTGACCTGTGTTACATTATGAATATTCTTTGCCAATGAGACATTAAATTTAATAAAAAAAGTTTTGACTTTTGGGAAAATAATAGGGTAGTTTTTCATTTTGAATTTCAAAACTGTGCTTCAGTTTCTAGAATGTTTTTATTTAGAGTATGTGTGTGTGTGTGTGTGTGTGTGTGTGTGTGTGTGTGTGTGTGTGTGGTGGTGGGGGATTGTTGGTATGAGTTATATTCCTTTCTTGTCCCAGACTGGACTGACAGATAGAAGTTGAGTAATACAGTCTAGTTTCGGTTGATTGTTTTCTTTCAAAGAAGAAGAAAAAGAAGAAGAAATTCTTCCCATAATATCTTACACAGTTTGCCTAAGTAATTTAGCCACATACGCATACCGAAATATTTGATTCTCAAAATAATTTGATTTTAGAGAAGTATATGGGACCCACCAGGACCTTAATTTTTTCTGCCAACTATTTATTTTGAGAATGTTCAAAGCTACAGAAAAGTTGAAAATAGTCCAATAAATACCCATTATTATGGGCTGAATTCTGTTTCTACAAAATTCAGATATTGCAGTCCTAAACCACAGTATTTTGGAATGTGACTGGTTTTGGAGATAGGATCTTAAAGAGGCGATTAAGTTAAGGTTAGGCTGTTAGAGTGGGCCCTAATCCAATCTGACTGTTGTTTTATAAGAAGAGAAGATCTGAGATCTGGAGAAATGGAGACGCTGGGGGGCATGTGTAGAGGGCTGGTCCTGTGAAGAGGCAGCAAGAGCCCAGGAGAGAGGACTCACAGGAGATCAACCTGCTGCCTGGAGCTTGGACTTCCAGCCTCTAGAACTGTGAGAGAGTAAATCTGTGTTGTTTAAGCCACCCATTCTGTGGTGTTTTATTATGGTAGCCTAAGCAAACTAATACACCCATATAGCTTTCATACAGATTCACTAATTGTTAACGTTTTGTCACCTTTGTGCGGTCGGTCCCTCTCTCTGTCTCCACACACTCACAAACACACATTATACATGCATATACGTATGTGTATGCATATGTCTACCACACTTCTGGCAAGGGCAGAGGGAATGGGAGAACCATTTGAATGTTAGTTGCAGGAATCAGGACATTTTTTTCTCTGAATCCTTTAGTGGGCACCTCCCAAGAACCAGTATATTTGCTTATAAAACCACATTACAAGTTTCTCATTCAGAAAATATAAACAGTAAAACAATACATTTAAACTAGAATAGTCTTCCAGACTTTTTTAGGGCTTTTATGACATTAATCTTTTTAACAAGCTGTGTTGCAGAATATCCCTCAATGTGAATTTGTGTGGTGGTTGCTTCACAGTTAGACTCAGATACATTCCTGGCAGGAATACCACACAGGTGAGGCTGTGTCCTTCCCACTGAGTCACATCAGAAAGCTTACAGGCCCAGTTTGTTCTATTATTGGGGATGTTAAATTTGGCTATTTGGTTAAAATATTGTCTTCCAGATTTCACCATTAAAATGTACTCTTTTACCTTTGCAATTAATAAGCTATCTTTTGGTTGAGAGTTTGATACTGTGTAAATATTGTGTTCCCCAATAATCTTTCACTCCATAGTTTTAGCTCACTGGTGAGTCTTGCCAGAATCAATTATTATGGTCGTGGGTGTAATATGGTGATTTTATTTTTTAAAAAATGGTTAAGTGGAATTTTTCTTTAAGACAGAAATTTCCCTTCCGTCTCTCCCCTTTTAATTTTTTTTTTCACAATGTGGACTCATGAACTTATATTATTAAGTTTTTCTAATACATTCCTGTCATTATTCATCTGGATGTTCAAACTATCCCAAATTTCCCAAGCAGGTATGCTTTTAAGTTGACTCCATGTCCTTGTGACATGCCCCTATGGGTTCTGGGGACATGTCCTTGTTTTCTGGCACTGGAAGACGTTTGTTTACACTGATATACAATAAATAGCAATTTTTTCATTTTGTTGTTATTTCTCTTAATTTTAATCTAGAAGAGTTGTCCTCTTTTGTTTTAAAATTATATTGACATATCGAAGACACTAGTCCAGTTTCTATAAGGTTCCATCTTTTAAATTTGTTCCATTGTTTCCTCATGATATCGTTTAACTTTCTTTATCACCTATATTTCCTATAATGTGAAACTGAGACCTAAATGTTTCATTAGCTACAGGGCAAGTATTTTTG
>NW_012145301.1:3649136-3653499 GCF_000956105.1 Propithecus coquereli
TCCTGCTTGTACAGTCTGCAAACGGCACGTCCTGTGGGCCTGCAGGGACTGCCAGCTCCCATACTGCCGACCAGCGGTCTGTGCCCTTCCCTCCGGGAGGCCCTTAATGAGCCCTCCACTCTTGCAAGAGAAAAAAGAAGGCGAAGGGGCTCTGGTCCTGCTTGCAAAGCAGTTTCCGCTGCGCCTGGTGGGTTTTGGTTTTCATGTTGGATTCACTTCACCTTTAATTAAAAAAGGTGAGATTTGTTTGTTTCCTTTTGATTTTGGTCATCTTCCCCAATTTAACTTAAAGCTCTCTCTCTCAAATGGAAGTTTAACATTTATTCAAGTCAGGAGCGTGGGAGTGAGCTTTTCCTTTCCCACAGATATTCTTGGGATGTTCAGCAAAACCTGCCCCTACATTCAAAGATTGCTGGTTTGGTTATATAGTTTACACAAAGGGAACAACTAAGTTATCTCTGGCCATCTTTGGATACGACCCACATGATCATCTTCTTTATTTCTAGCGATGGTGCTTAGAGTTAACAACAGACAAAACTGGACTATTGTTAGATTAGTTCAACTGCGTAAGCACCTAAAGACCCACAGTTTTCCAAGGACTGTGATGTCCAAGAGCACTGTAATGCCTCTGCCCCTCTTGGCTCTTCCCCAAGGGAGTTTTATGATGCATCTCTCCTACTCAGATGTCAGCAGACACTTGGAAAGTCGTCCCTCACACACTCCATCCATCCATATTTATGCAACTTCTTTGTGGTTTAATTTAATAGAATTGGCCTCCCCATTCGATCCAATTTTAACACAAAAACAAATAAATTTCTACCTCAATGGAAAGGAAGATGATACGCCTATACTTGGCTTATCTCTGTGGGCTATTCCATTGTGTCATATCATAAGGAAACTTGTCTTTTGGGAAAGACATAGAAATTATAATAGAGTAATTAGACAGCTCAATAAAGTAAAAAGGAATTTAATTCAGTCTACTGAACAAGGAGAACAATCACGTTAAATACAGCACTAGTGCATGGTGCCTGGAATATTATTCTAGCACTCGCAGACCTCCTGATACCCCACAAAGCACATTCAAGTTAAGGTACTTTAATGGCCTTAGTTTACTGATCTGCAAGAAATGTACAAAATAAATATCCCTAGGTCATTTCTATTTTGACCTCATAATAATCTATATTTCTACTTTCTTGCTGTCTTCCCTTGTATTAATAAATCACTACTTAAACTTCTAACAAAATGCCCTCCAACCTCAGAACACTTCCAAAATGCTGTCGGGAGAGTTGTGATTTTTCTTTGATCTCACCATCTCACCTGCACAATTCGACCCCAGGACCTACATTATCTTCTTATGAGACTCGTCTTGTAAGTTTCTTTGTCTCTCGATTCCTGATTCCTCGCTTAGTCCATCCATGTCCCCTCTCTCTCCATGCCATCTCTTCTTGGTTTCACCCTGAAGGTAGGCCTGCTTTCTGTGGGTCTTTTCTGGTAGTCGCATAGTTACCTTGTGTGTGAGTAAAACTGAACATTAGGTTTTAGGCCCAGACCTGTCTGCCTCCTTCCAGTCCTTGATTCTCATTTTCCACTATTTTTAAGCCTTGAAATGCCCTGGAACTGAAGTTGTCCCACACTGAGTTCCACGTTTCACTCTCCTTCCCTTTCGGGCTCATCCTACCTTCGAGTCCAGACTGGAATCTTCAGGGTCTCGATTATTGAGACCTAGTCTTTTAAGCCTTCACACCCAAGCAGGGCTCACTCTGTCTCTGCTTCTCCTGCTTCTTCTACCCTGTCATCTTGTTCTTTCAGCTTCACATAAACTGTTGAAAGAATCACTGCAATCATCTTTACATTAATTAACCAAATTTTTAAACTTCTAAATCTAGTATTCAAACTCTAGCAACCTTCGTCTGATCCCTAACTTTTTAATTTAACTTTCATATTTGGCTTCTTAATTTTTTTTTCTTTTTTTGAGATGAGATCTTGATCTGTTGCCCAGGGGGGAGTACAGTTGCCCAAGCATAAGTCACTGCAGCCCCAAACTCCTGGGCTCCAGCAATCCTCCCGGCTCAGCCTTCCCAGTAGCTGGGACTACAGGCGCATGCCACTAGACCTAGCTAACTTTTTTTCACTTTTTGTAGGGTTAGGGTCTCAAGATGTTGCCCAGGCTGATCTCGAACTCCTGGCCTCAAGCTATCTTCCCGCCTTGGCCTCCCGAAGTGCTGGGATTACAGGCATCAGCCACCATACCCATATTGGCTTCCTCATTTTTAAAAATTTACAATGAAAGATGACTTGAAATATATAGTTTTACTTTCATTTAAAATTGATGTGAAAAGAACAGTTAATTTTTAATGGTTTTGTTTTATTGTAAAAACTATACAATTTTAGATTTGAAAGAGCAAGGGTTAAAATAATTATTTTGTAATTTATGTAAGGAAAAGAAATAAAAAATAAATGGTATTTTTTATCTATATTTCATGAATCATATTTGTCCTGTGAGCTTTAAATTTTTTTGTAACATATACATATAAATAGAAACTCCAGGAGAGCCAGTACTTCATCTCTAACACCTACAAAAGTGCCTGGTATTTAGTAGGTACTCAATAAATATTTGCTGACTCAATGACTATAAAATTTAACAGCTACAAAATAGTATAAAGTAAAAAGTAATTTTTCCTGTCTCTCCAGATACTCGGTTTCTACTTCCAGAGGCATCCACTATTTTACCACTTTCTTTGATATTTTTCTAGAGATATTATAAGCCCACCTAAGCACGTGCATGTCTATGTAGACAGAGAGATAGACACGTGTGTGTTTGCATGTGCGTGAGTGTATGTGTGAACACACCACAGCTATTCTTTTTTCTTTCCTCAAAAGGGAACTTCCTGTACACATTTTCTGTACCTTATCTTCTGCATCACTATATTTTGGGTGTAATTTCATGTTAATTTTTGGGAAAAAAAACTCTCTTCTTTATAAAGATGACGTAGTATTCCTTGTATAATCATATGCTCAGTTTATTTCATGAGTTTATTTCTGCTATTTCAGTTTCCAGGATTTTGTGATTTTAAGCAATGTTGCAATAAACGTTCTCGTAAGGATAACATCGCTCCCACGTGAGAGTGTTTGGAGGATAATTTCTATCTTAGTTAGTTTGTGCTGCTGTAACAAAATACCAGAGACTGGATAATCTATAAAAACCAGAAATTTATTTTCTCACAATTCTGTAGGCTAAGAAGTCCAAGATCAAAGTGCCTGTAGGTTTGGTGGGCGCTGTTCCCTGCCTCCATCATGGCACCTTCATGCTGCATCTTCCGGAGCGGAGGACTGCTGCGCCCTCGCATGGCAGAACGGGCCAGGGCAAGGAACCCGAAAGCCAGAGGAAGCCTCCTTTATAAAGGTCTTAATCCCACTCACAAGGGGAAGAGCCCTCATGACCTAATCACTTTTTAGAAGTTCCACCTCTTAATACCATCACATTAGCCATTAAGTTTCAACACCTGCATTTTGGAGGGGACACGAACCATAGCAATATCCTAGAAGTGGAAGCACTGAATCCAAGAGTAAAGGCATTTAAAATTCTAATAGATATTGGCAAATCTCCTTCCATAGATGTTGTCCTGATTTATACTTCCATCAGCAATGTAGAACAGCACCATTTTCCTTCACACTGGCCAACATGTTGCTATCAAATTTTGAGATCATTGTAATTTATAGTTGAAAAATGATATCACATTGTAAATTTAACGTTCTTTTCTTTAAATATAAGTAAAATATATTCATTATCATCCCATTTTAAAGATATTAGTGACTATATTCCTATAATTGAGAGTCAGGAACTCTTTATATATTACCAACTTATTTTTACCGCTATTTTCTACTTTTGTAAATTCAATTTCAGTCATCATTTCCTCACTTTTTACCCTCACATATTGTCTCACATTCTCACTTCACTGGCTTTGCACTTGTAATTCTCTTTTTCTGAAATGCCTTTCTCTAGACTTTCCTTAAATCCGAAATCAGAATCTGAATTCCATATGCACAGAATATCTCCAGGTGGTAGCAGAGGGGAGACATCGTTAACAAGGATCATTTCTGGGTAGGAGAATTGGGTAAATGGAAACAGAGATTTAGGGAAGACTGACTTTTCACTGCGATATCTTTTGTACTTTTGAATTTTGTATCAAGTTTATGTGTAACCTCTATACAAGCGAACACATGCGCAAATACACATACATTGTTAATTCACATCCTTGTCTTGCAAGAGGCATAGCTTGAATGTAATTTCCAGCTAAAAGTTATTTATCTTTAGTATTATCAATACTCATGGACATTAACTACATATACATATCTATAAATT
>NW_012145301.1:3655619-3656139 GCF_000956105.1 Propithecus coquereli
CATACACTACCTCCAAGCAATTGTGGAAATGCCTATTTCCCCATAGCCTTGCCCACAAGGCATTATAAATATTTGCACATGTAAAAAAAAGTAATTCTTTTCTTAATGTTTGAATTTGTATTTTATGCATTATTGGTGAAGGTAAATGCATATTGATTGTCTATTTTCTCTCTACCATGGTGAAATACCTTTTTATGTTGTCTACTTAATTTTCTACTGGACTCTTTGTCATTTCTTTATCGATTAGTTAGAGCTTTTTATATTAAGGCTATCAATACTTTGTCATGTATGTTGCTGGACATTTTTTCCATTTTGCCATTTGTTTTAACTTTACGTAGTTTTAAATAATTCAACCTTTATTTAATGCTATCTAGAATTTATGGCGTGCTTAGAAAAGCTTTTTCTATTCTAAACTTATAGTTATTTTTTTGGTATGTCTTTCACGCTGTTGGATTAATTTGTTTGCACTTCTATTTTTAATCCACTTGGAATTTATTATTGAGGTAAGGATATACATTTT
>NW_012145301.1:3656718-3661230 GCF_000956105.1 Propithecus coquereli
TGGATGGGGAAAAAAAAAGAAAAAAGAAAAAAAATATGTACAAGTTTATAGCAATTTAATTAACAATAATTAAAAACTGGAAACAACCCAAATGTTCACCAGCAGGAGAATAGATGAAAAACTTGTAGCTTCTTGTTATGCAAGGGGATACTGTACAGACAGCAGCAACAGTAGTAAAAGATCTACTGATACAAGAAACAACATAGAAAAATCTCACAACCATTATCTTGAGCAAATGAGCTGCTTATAAAGAGATACATATGCTATCATTCCATTTACATGAAGTTCAGGAACAGGCAAAACTAATATTGTGATATAAGTGGGAATTATGGTTACTTCTCAGGAGATTGAATATTGTCTAGGAAGGGTATTGGATGGCCTTCGTATATGTTGGAAATCTTTTGTCTCTTGATCTAGGTGGTAACATCCCTGGTATATAAATATTGTATGTAAAAGTTAATTGAGCTGTACCCTTAAGATTTATTCATTTGAATCAACATAAATTTTACCTAATTTTTTTAAAAGTAAGCTTCCTAATAGTCTTGTGTGTATCTAGTCACTAAAATAAAAGTCAAAATAAAAAACAAACCAAGAGAGCCCTAAAACAAATAAAAAACAACAACAACAAAAAGCAAAAAATAGGCAACTAATTTGTCTTAAAAATTCGCTCCTCACTTTAAGACTCCTTCTAGGCACCGATAGTTTGACGTGCTTTACTAGGTAGCCTCCAGTATTCACCTTAGCGTATCCCAGGTGTCCCAGAATCTCCCTGGGAATACGCTATCCCGGGTGTCCCGTATTTCTCTGCGTGACAGTTGCATCTCCCAGTCTCCCAGGGTAAAAGTTACACCATCATGTTTTACTCCCTGTAGTAACTAAATATCTGAATATCATCTCATATCAACCTCTTGTCTCTTTTTACTAATACCATCTTCGAATGTGAGCGCAGCAAATGTTTTTATTCATTTTTCTAGCATTAGGTCCTGCAATGAGTTGAATGGTGGTCCCCAGAAAGAAGTGTCCATGCCCTAATACCTGGGACCTGTGCAGGTGTCTTTATTTGGCAAAAGCGTCTTTGTAGATGTAAATGGGTTAGAGATCTTGATATCAGATCATCCTGGGTGATCAGGTGGGCAAAAATCCAATGATGTGTCCTTAGAAGGGACACACAGAGGAGAAAGAGGGAGAAGGGGCCGTGTGAAGACGAAGAAGATACTGGACTGATGCAGTCACAGGGTGAGGAACTCCCGGAGCCCCAGAAGCTGGGAGAGGCAAGGGCAGGCTCTTCCCTAGAGCCTTCCAAGGGAGTGCCGCCCTACCAACACCTTGGCTTGACCTCTGGCCTCCAGATTTCAGAAAATACATGTCTGTTGTTTTAAGCCACTCAGTTTGTGGTACTGTTTCAGCAGGCAGTCCTAGGAAACCAAGACAGTGCCTAATAAATCATTCGATAACTTTCTAATTGCGTTACAGTAACTGTCAGTCTCTGAGCACCTGCTGGCCACACCAGGCATTTTTTCAGATGCTTTGAACAGATGAACTGATGGGCAAGTGGGAAGATGGTCTTTGATGAGGGTATGTGGATGGACAAAGCAGAGTGGGCTCAGGATAAGGTCTGTGTAGCGCAGGGCCTCGCATTTACAGGCCTCGATTACAGGGGAGGCTCCTTCCTAACACTCAGAGGGACGAGACCACCCACCTGTGGAGGTCGGGCTCCCCGCCAGCGGCCTGAGCTCGCTCAAGGGCTCATGAAGTCTTGCAAACACTGACACGGCTGATCAAAAACCACAGGAAGAGGGTGAAACAGACAAAGTAAAGAGTCAGAGGATACTAGAACCTAACTGAGCAGTTTAAAAACTCTCGAAGACTTAAACTCCTTTATGCTTTTCATAACTCCCCCACCCCCTTTAACCTTAAAGGGCTTTAGGAAATGGTATTCCTTGTAGCAAGTGAATATTTAAGTTCAAAAATTCCTTGACTTTTTTCCTGAAAAAATAAAATAATTATAAAAAGTATGCTTTCTTAAGAGTAGCAAAGCACCTACAGGCAGTAGTGTGCTAGTCAATGTTTAACAACTACGGGGGGTGAGGGAGCCTTGTTCTGCAGTGTTCACTGATCTCCCTAATCTAAATACATCCACCATAACTGATTGCAAGGTAGAAACGTGATGTCAACTGGCCTGGCAAAGTTCCTGAAAATTGGCGGGGCAATTGGTGGCTCACACCTATAATCCCAGCACTTTGGGAGGCTGAGGCAGGAGGATCGTTGCTTGACGCCAGGAGTTTCAGACCAGCCTGGGCAACATAGTTTAGACCTCATCTCTACAAAAAAAATAAAAAATAAATTCCTGAAAATTTAACAATGGGCTCTAGCAGACTCCAGCACAGCAAGAGAATAAGGAGAACTAACACAAAATAATCACCACAGTTCAGATGAGAGAAATCCACTGATTTGAGAAACAGAGGGGGACTGGACGAGGCTGAATAATGACTTCAGTTAAATTAAACGAACTACCCAAGTAACAAAAAGGGGAAGAGAAGGAAAAAGGGAGCCCCTGTAATGTTATCCCATTGTATGGCACTGTATCTCCCTACCCTCCACCGCTACAGAGAAATGCTTACACTCAGACTGTGTTGCTTGCTTTCTTTCTCCAAATGGCCAGCCAGCTGTGAGCGCAGTCTCCTAGGAACAGGCATGAATGATTTTTTTTCCCCTAAGAAATAGGAACTGAAACCAACCTAATGTCTTACCAGGATGTTAAACAACACTAAGACCAATTAAAGATAACTTAGCTGCTGGCTTTCGGCAATTTATTCCCAAAAGATAAGAGGATGAACCACCTAAAGTAGACCGATTAGCAAGAGCAGTAGTGCGCTTATCAATACCTGCTCAGGACCCGTGCTCTGTGATTCAGAGCTGTCATGCCAGAAACTTGGCCCAACCTCTAGCAAGTCTCTGCCTTGCAAAAGCCACCTTAGAAATCACCAGGCACTGGCCCTAAAACCCTACAGATATGCTTCATTCATTTCCTGTTTCCAACCTTATTTAGATCCTGCCAAGTGTGTTTTCACTTTTGCATCCAGTCTAATAAATCTGTTGGTTTCCCAGCAGACTATTTGTGGGAGTGGGCGGTTGGAATAGTTGTAAGGGAATCTCAAAGATAGAAATTCCCTCTCCCCAGCTCTGGATGCTCTTGTTTGGGGGACTGTAACACCCAGAACTATGTGATCAATGCTGGGGACAAAAGGCAAAATGCTGAGGGTGGAGGATGGGAAGCACAGAAAAAACACTGATCAGTCTTGAAATTGTTGAACTGTCAAATCGGCCACAGGTTCACTTATCTCCCATCTTCCTGGCCCATACCGGTGTTTCAGAGCCCCTGGTGCTGCTCCGTCTGAGCAATATTATTGCAGCAGACGGAGAGCATTTCCAGTGAGCTACAGACTGGCGGGCAGAGCAGGCGTGCTCACGTGGACAGAGGCTCAGATGCACCCTTGGCAAGGTCACATGGCATTCCCTGGTGTGGCTTCATAAATACATCTTGGTTGTCTTGCTCACCATTCGTTTAATGTCTTCTCCATCATGGAGTTTACATTCCAGAGAGGGAGGAAAGATAAGTTAAATATATAATATTGGCTGAGTGTGGTGGCTTACACCTGTAATCCTAGCACTTTGGGAGGCTGAGGTGGGAGGATAGCCTGAGTTCAGGAGTTTGAGACCAGCCTGGACAAGAGCAAGACCCCGTTTCTCCAAGAAATAGAAAAATTAGCCATGCGTGGTGGCACATGCCTGTAGTCCCAGCTACTCGGGAGGCTGAGGCAGGAGGATCGCTTGAGCCCTGGAGTCGGAGGCTGCAGTGAGCTATCATGAGGCCACTGCACTCCAGCCTGGGCAACTGCACTCTAGTCTGGGCAACAGAGCGAGACTCTGTCTCAAAACTAAATAAATAAATAATAAATTAAAAAGATATAATATTAATTCAGGTGATGATGGATGATATAAAGAAAATAATGTTGGATAAGTGGTAAGAGAACAAGAGAGTGTTCAGCGAAGGCCTCTCTTGGTGGAGGACAGATCAAGGCAGGCCTGCGTGGAAGCAGCTAGTTTGGAGGCCACCGCCGTAGGAGACGAGAGAAAAGATCAGAGCCTGGGTCAGTGCAGTAAGACGGAAGACAGAGAAATAAGTTTGGATTAGGACGTTTATTGAAGGTAGAGCTGACAGTTCTTGCTGACAGATTGAATATAGAGTGAGAGCAAAATACAGGAGTCAGGTGTGACTGCAAAGTAAGGCGTACCAAAGGGAGCCCTGGCATTTGTGTGAAACGTGGGGTACCTACGAGGGTGGCACATTTGGGAATACAGGTGGCTCTGACTGAAGCTGTGGAGAAATATGGCAAAGAAGTGATGCAGAAAGACACGACCCGTGGTGGGCTGACGGGGCCCTTTACTAACGATGGCTGTGTTTATAATGGAGTTGAGGAGAGTTCGCTGCAGGCAAGAAGAGAGGCTGAC
>NW_012145301.1:3662456-3664706 GCF_000956105.1 Propithecus coquereli
GGCTTTTCAGAGTTTGAATCTCACTCCCTGGTGATTTTGAGCATATTGGCTCTACTTCTGCCTCAGTAAAATAAAAGGAAAAGCAGCTACATCCTAGGGTTAAAAGGCTCCAAGGAAGTAATAGAAGGCATGTGGAACCCCACCTGGCTGATAGCAGATGTACAAACAACTTCTGATGGGATAGTCTAAATCCTATGTTGTCATTTCAACGATGTTCACGGTATCTTCACCAGGAGTAGATTCCATTTCAGGAAGCCACTTTCTTAGCTTATCTACAAGAAGCAACTTCTCATCTGTTAGTTTCACCATGAGATTGCAGCAATTCGGTCACATCTTCAGGCTTTGTAATATTTAAATTCAAATGCTTTCTATTTCTCATTGTACCACACCCATCTATTGCTACGGAAAACTGCTTCTTTCTTTTTTTTTTCTGTTTTTTTTTTTTAAAGACAGGGTCTCATTCTGTTGCCTGGGCAAGAGTGCAGTGGTACGATCATAGCTCACTGCCATCTCAGACTCCAGGGCTCAAGTGATCTTCCTGCTTCAGCCTCCCAAGTAGCCGGGACTACAGGTATGTACCACCACACTTGGCTAATTTTTCTATTTTTTGTCAACACAGGGTTGCGCTCTTGCTCAGGCTGGTCTTGAACTTCTGGCCTCAAGCAATCCTCCCACCTCAGCCTCCCAAAGTGCTAGGATTACAGGCGTGAGCCACCACGCCGAGCCAGAAATTGCTTCTTATGTAAGAGTAAACTTCCAATCTCACATTCTCTTACATATGTTCCACTTTGTCAAGACACAAATAAAATGCAACCTTCTCTGTCTTTTCCCATCCGCCACTAATATATTTTAATCCTCCATGTCCCGCTGACAGCATTCATTACACTCTAATCAGGGTATCGGAGAAACCAAAGCTTCAAGTCCCTCCCCTATTTTCCGTAAATTCCTTATCTCCCCTTTTTCCTGTAATTCTTTTCCTTGCTTTGTACAAGATCAAAACAATTAACTGCAGTGAGGTCACACACCTTTCCTGCTTTTAGCCCTAGATAGACTATTTTAAGCAGACTACGTTGTCTCGTGATTGAGGATAGAAGGAGCTATCTATCTAGATTTGTCTGAGCTGTGAGACTTCCTGAGCCCCCTTGCTCATGCTTACCCCAGAAACGTATTAGTAGTTCAGCTATAAAAAAATCTCACAGCTTATTAGCTGGGCGTGGTAGTGAGCACCTGTAGTCCCAGCTACTCGGGAGGCTGAGGCAGGAGGATCGCTTGAGCCTAGGAGTTGGAGGTTGCTGTGAGCTAGGCTGACGCCACGACACTCTACCCGGGGCAACAGAGTGAGACTCTGTCTCAAACAAACAAACAAACAAACATTCACAGCTTGACTTCTCTGCACATGTGTAGAGCACTTTTTTCAAGTTACAACTATAGAACAAAACTAAGTTTTCTACTTGATCGACATATATCTTGCCCAAGGTACATTTGTCATATGCTAATGAGAAGTGGTTTAAATGCAGAGATATCTTCCCGTGTGAAGGGATAACCCCAGGTGTTCCATACTACCAGAGGCTCCTCTCTTAGCCTGAGGGTCCCTAGGTCTTAGCCCAAATATCTAAGGCTTTTAGCCCAAATATATTTTTTTTTTTTTTAAGACAATATCTCACTCTGTTGCCCGGGCTAGAGTGCTGTGGTCAGCCCAGCACATAGCAACCTCCAACTCCTGGACTCAAGCGATCCTCCTGCCTCAGCCTCCCAAGTAGCTGGGACTATAGGCACGTGCCACCAAACCCGGCTAATTTTTTCTGTTTTTAGTAGAGACAGGGTCTCGCTCTTGATCAGGCTGGTCTCGAACTCCTGACCTCAAGCGATCTTCCCACCTTGGCCTCCCAAAGTGCTAGGATTACAGGTGTGAGCCATAGCTCCCGGTCTAGCCCAAATATCTAAGACTTACAATTTCTTAAAGCTACTTCCAATGACACCTTACCCACCGACAGTCTTCCCAAAGCAGCCATTTGCTAGGCAGCGCCAGACAGGAAGCGAGCCTGCTTGCCGTCACTAAGACAATGGATGCAGGGCTCCCCAAATCCACATCCTAACAGTGCACCTCCTCGGCACCATCGCCATGTCTTCTCATGCTAAAACTTAGAAACTACACGCCACACAAAAGGCTAGAGCTGCTGAACAAGCCTGCTGTTGTTTTCTATTTCTTGCTTCTACTAACTGTTCTTTTTCTTGTCTGCACATTGTAAT
>NW_012145301.1:3664756-3691840 GCF_000956105.1 Propithecus coquereli
CTGTGGTCAGCCCAGCACATAGCAACCTCCAACTCCTGGACTCAAGCGATCCTCCTGCCTCAGCCTCCCAAGTAGCTGGGACTACAGGCACGTGACACCAAACCCGGCTAATTTTTTCTGTTTTTAGTAGAGACAGGGTCTCGCTCTTGATCAGGCTGGTCTCGAACTCCTGACCTCAAGCGATCTTCCCGCCTTGGCCTCCCAAAGTGCTAGGATTACAGGTGTGAGCCATAGCTCCCGGTCTAGCCCAAATATCTAAGGCTTACAATTTCTTAAAGCTACTTCCAATGACACCTTACCGACCGACAGTCTTCCCAAAGCAGCCATTTGCTAGGCAGCGCCAGACAGGAAGTGAGCCTGCTTGCCGTCACTAAGACAATGGATGCAGGGCTCCCCAAATCCACATCCTAACAGTGCACCTCCTCGGCACCATCGCCATGTCTTCACATGCTAAAACTTAGAAACTGCGTGCCACACAAAAGGCTAGAGCTGCTGAACAAGCCTGCTGTTGTTTTCTATTTCTTGCTTCTACTAACTGTTCTTTTTCTTGTCTGCACATTGTAATTACTTAGGGAGCTTTGAAAAAATGATGCCTGATTTCCAACCCTGGAGATTCTTACGTAATCCGTGTGGAGACGCAGCTTAGCTATTAGGATTTTTAAAACACTCAGGTTGAATTTAGTGTAGACAGAATTTGCAAACCTGCTGCTGTACATGGAATACCATTTTCTCCCCAACTTTATTATGGGTTGAACTGTGTTCCTTTCCTCTACTCCCACTTCCCCTCAAAATCCTGACACGTTGATGTCCTAATTCTCTGTAACTCAGAATGTGACCTTATTTGGAAATAGTCATTTTTAAGTTAAAATGAGGCCATACTGTAGGGTGGCCTCCCACCCCAATCCAATATGATTGGTGCTTGTATTTTAAAAAATGCCCTACAAAAAACAAATAAATTTTTTAAGTGCCCCATGGAGATACAGAGACATAAGGAGAACACCGAGGGAAGATGAAGGCAAAATGGGAGTGTTGTGTGAACAAGCTAAGGAACACCAAAGATTGCCAGCAAACCACCGGCAGCTAGAAGAGAGGCGTGCAAACAGTTCTCAGAAGAAATCAGCTTTGGACTTTTAGCCTCCACAAGTATGAGACAACAATCTCTATTGTTTAAGCCACTCAGTTTGTGGTGCTTTGGTACAGAATCCCTAGCAAATGAAAACACCATTTCACCTGAATATTCTTTACTCACTTTTAGTTTTTATGAAAATAAACCTCTCCTCCAGAAGGACTTTGACAACCTAACATCACCCACCCATCCCCACAATTTACCATGTTATTCCTTTATTGCTTTTTTCCTTACTCTCTTTCAATATATACTTACTGAATATTTACATGCCAGGGACTACTTAACTTCCAGAGTTAAAAGGATGAACAAAAACAGGTGCTGTCACGGAATTTATAATCCAGTGAGGAAGACAATCACATAGTCACCCAAGTAAATAAAGAATTCCAGCTGTGCTTTCCATAATAACAAGCCATAACTGTTGCAGGAATGTCCCCAGATTAGCTCTTTCTTATTAAAGATGTCAAGGGAGGCTTCCTTGGAAGGTAACATTTACACTAAAATCTGAAAATTGAGTAGAAATTAGCATAAAGAAGGGAAGCAGCAATGATTGAAGTACCAGGAAGCTAATGTGCAAAGCCCTTGTGGCTGGAAGATTCCTTGGCACCCATGTGCTGTGCCAAGGTATCATTTTCAAAGGCTTGAACGCCTGAGCCTCATACAGATATGGATGGACCTGTGTCAAAGATTCTACTCACCTTAGTAATTAGCTAGGGAACTGGTGAGACAGTAAAGTTAGTTCTAGGAGAATGTAGATCAGCAGGAATACAATTCAATGTTATAAATACGATTGCTTAGGTTAGACGCAAAACTAGTTAACATCCCTTAGGGCAATAAAACCAGAACCTTTGAGATTATCTTTTCTACCAGGCAGTTCTACAAGTTCACACACAACTGGGTAGGGTCTGGGCTCTCAGCAAATGGTAAATGAAGCTAAGCACAGGTACATTCTCCTAGAGAATGTAAATCATCCTGGGTGTTTGTTAGACAGTGTCCCAGAGTGACAATACAAGGACATGCCGCTTCTCTTTTGGCTTCTAAGTTTGGGATTACAGTCCTTAATGGTCCAGTTGTGGAGAGAGGGAAGGGTGTCAGACCACGCAGGGCTATGTGGGCACTGAGAAAAGGGTTTTGCCTTTATTCTTAGAGCAGCAAGATGGCATTGCAGGACCATCAGCATGACGACGTTACCTAATTCACGATTCAAAGAGCTCGCTGTGGCTGCAGTGTGGAAACTTACCTGTGTCGTTAGTGAGAAATGGAGGAACCAGGCTAGTGGTGCTGGAGACTCGTCCAGACGTTGGTTGTGAGGATGGCGAAAGCAGACAGCTGTGTGAGTGTGTTGGAAAGTGACATTTCTGGGAACATAGGATGACCATCAGGTTTAGGAGGAAAGTGACAATTTTGAGGTACTACAAGACATGTGGGAAAGTTATTCATACAGGTAGAAAGCTCAAAAAGGGGCTCCTGGGGTAGAGTGATGTTTCTCAACCTTTTTGTCATTATCTGCCCCCACCCCCTCCCGCGGCCCCACCGGCAAGGAGACATTTCAGACTTTTTTTTTTTTCTAATCATTCCCTCCCCCAAGAAATTTTACTACTACAGATATACTGGATATCTGTCTACGTACTGGGCCTTCTTGGAGGTGCAAGCCATTGTAATAGCTGAGATTATTTTCCACCTCCCATGAACCAATTCTCATCCCGTTGGACACATAGGTTAGAAACACAGTCACGCATTGCTTGACAAAGGGACACATTCTGAAAAATACATGTTAGGTGATTTCGCTGTAGTGTGAACATCAAGAGCGCACTGACACAAACCTAGATGGTACAGCCTGTTGCACACCCAGGCTATAAACCTGTGCTGTAGAAAACTTTAACACAGTGGTAAGTATTTGTGTATCTAACTAAACACAGAGAAGATATGGTAAAAATACGGTGTTATAATCTTATGGGCCCACCATCACGTATAAGGTCTGTCATTGACCTAAACATTATCATGCGGCGCATGACTGTACACATTTAGGAATCATTTTAAGTATTAATTAACTAACTAGTTTTTTACAGAAAAAGTTTGCCAACCCCTGATCTATACATTAGGACTTCCTAAAAGCCCAGAAGGAATTTGAAGGCAATACAAGGTAGAAAAAATTGGTTTATTGCAACAGAAAAGAAAGGAGAAAGAATAAGTGAAGGAGAATTTGTAGTTTGTTTTTCAAAAGATGAGAAATGTTCACTGTTGGACTCCTAGAAAGACCATCCAAAAACACTCGATCAAAGCTATAAATTAGGTTTTTTGTAGAAAGGAGAACACAACTCTGACAGTTTTATTAGTGTCTCAAAATGGAGAAATCAGGGAGATATTAATAGGGTTTAGCTTCTTGGTGGGAGGTTATGGGGGGGTCTTGCAGGGTGAGGAATTAGTGGGAACTGATAGTTTTTTGGATATTATGAATGAATAAAAAAAAGAAGATGTATAGAATTATTATCAAAGTCTGTAGCTAATAACCTACTAAGTGGTTATTAATTATCATATTTATGTTAAGGTCAATATTATGTTAATTTCCTCTGTCTTAAATTCAATATTCTAAGATAATAAACAAGTTAATAAATAACTTGCAAAGCTCTCAGTAGATGCGTACATTAGGAATTCCTGCACTTTGGAGAAAGGATGATTTGAGTTTTCAAAGTTCCTTACTTCTTGCAATAATTGTTGGTCTAGCTCAAGGTTTCTCAGCCTCAGCACAACTGTGTTTCGAGCCACGTAATTCTTTGTCGGTCTGTGCTGTGCATTGTACGGCATATAGCAACATCACTGGTCCCTACTTGATAGGTGCCAATAGCACTGCTCTTGGTGTCGTGACAACCAAAAAATGTCTCCAAATGTCACCAAATGTTCCCATAGGGGGTGGGGGCAATTTTGAGGACCACTGGTCTAGCTCATTATAAACAATTTTTATTGTTGTGGCTTGTATAGCAATGCAAATGTTTGATGCAAAGTATTTTTTTAGCCTCTAACTTTCAGTAGCTAGCCATGGAGACATTGGATTTTAAGCATTAATCATACAGACACATTGCTAAATTATCTCACATTTCCCCATATAATGAATTATCACTATCGTTTCCTCGGGAAACTGGGAAGGGGTTTTAGAGCCATTGCTCTGAATTCTTAACCTCAATTTTTCAAATAATTATCTTACTTCCAACTCAATTACCTGACCTAACCCCCCACTTCCCAGAGCAGGGCCACTTTCCCCCAAGGCTTCTTGTGATTCTGCGTGAAGATGCACAATGACTCTTTCCGAGTGTACGTCTTCACCAAAATAAAACAAAACAAACAAAAAAAAACAACAACTTATCTGCACTTTTTTTTTTTTTAATTTCAGGGTATTATGAAGGTACAAACATTATGGTTATACTTTCTGTCTTTGCCTCACCCAAGGAAGGGTTAAAGGCGTGCCCTTCCTCCCTACAATGCTCCCCGTGTCCTTTAGTTGTGGGTTTACCCCCCCCACACAAATCCCCCTAACCTTAGAGAGTATTACTGCCATGTTATCTGCACATTTTAAAAGCAAATTTTGAGAATTCAACTGGTCAATTAAAAATCTTTCCCCAAAAGATAGATAAATAAGACTCTACAACTTTCTGGAACCCTGTGAGTCAACAGGAGCAATTTTCATACATTTGTCTTTGTTGTCTGTTCCTCGGCCCATCTTGAAGAACTTGGCCTCCACCATACTGGAGAGTATTCCTACAGAAGGGAACGTAAATCATATGCTGCTTTCACTCTCTGTGGACATTGGCTTGGGTTTTTAGGAAATTCAAATAGAATGTGACCACCGTCCTACCTAGTCATGCTTATCCTAATAGATTCCTATGCAACGGGAGCAGAGCTCACTTTTTGATACGATGATCTAGATTTGATTCCTTATCTTTGTTCCTTCCTAGATACTTAGCAGCTATACGACTTTAGAAAAATCAAATCAGCTCTCAGAGTATCAGTTCCCACATATGAGTAATAAGATTAATATATCCTTATAGGTTGTTAAAAATACTAAGGGAGAAAAAGTACAATTAACTTTTCACATAGAAGTCCCTCTATAAATATTTTGTTTTCTTCTTCCCAGAATTATATAACCACCCCTGAGTAAGGATGTAAGATAAAGCATTCGTTAGTGGATCACCAGATAGAGAAAGAGAGCAAAGATAAGACATCAGTACAATACTACTTATGTGTTTCAGAGCATTGAACTATTCAGGCTTATTTTAAGAAATCTAATTTTTCTTGTCAGAAAGAGAAGTAGAAAAAGAATACTTGGAAAATAATTTTAAAATATTCACATTTTCCATAATTCTTCCTCCTTACCCACATAAAATAACCAGGGAAATTAAGTAATTATTCTCTATTTGGAACTTAGAAGTCTGGATACTTACCGTCAGTGACAGGATGTCTCCATCCTCAGGGCACTAGGATGGTACACTGAAATCTAAACTCCTGCTTTCATTCCTGATTCTACCTGTTTCTGCAAATGTTTTCAGAAATATGTCCAGAGTCCCTAACTTACTTCTAAGGACCCCAGGCCGTTTTTCTTTTCTAATTCCCCAATCCTGTGATGCATATGCATTTGTTCTAATTAGTGTAGGGTCTTTCGGTTATCATCATTCATGATTCAGCTTAAATGCAACCTCTTTCACTAAACAGGTGTTGAAAGTCACATGAACACAAAGTCTGTGGAGTATTAAACTGGCTCCAACTTACAGAACTCTTTTATTGGATTACTTTATTATTTCACAAAGTCTTGCTTTTAACTCTCTGAGCTCCTGTGGTCTTGGGTTTCCCACATGGGAAGATTAAGGGGTAACAGTAACATTACAAGAAGGAACATGATGCGGGGAGATGGTGAGAGAGTCTGAATTTGTGTCTCAATTTGGGATACAAAGAGAAAATACAGGCCTAAGAGCTCCTTGGAAGAAGAGGCGAGAGAAATTATAAATGAGGGTTCTCTCTGTCACATTGTAGAATGATATGTGTCCATATTCATAGTCTAGGAAAACTCCAACTTTGTGCATTGGCTTTCTCAGGGAAACCCTTTTCAAAGGGGGGAAAACCCAGAAGGTATAATCAGTCCCCATCATGGACCCCATGAGTAAGACTTTATCTCCAGAGGCTGTGGGCACGGTGCCCTTTCTGTTTGCAGAAACTTGGTATACGCCCAATTGCCACTTGGTCGCCTTTTCCACATCTACCTCCCAGTAGTGCCTCCCGGAGGTGAAGCTTTCCAGACCCAACACAGTGGCCCCGAAGTCGAATCTCCCTGGGTCGCCAGGCACATCTTTCTGGACACTTCCAACTCTCACGCTTCTCAGGTCCTCAGACAAGACCAGGCAGGGATGAGCTGTTCTGGGATCCAAAGTTATGAATCCTACAAGGAAAGGAAAACTTGGTTAGCCTAGGGGTTCATCAATGCCAATACCTGAGACATAATTTCTTTTTTTTATTTAAAAAAAGTTTTGTTTTTTTTTTTTCCCTGACATAGGGTCTCACTCTGTCACCCAGGCTGGAGTGCAGTGGCATGATCATAACTCACTGCAGCCTCGAACTCCTGCATTCAAGCAATCCTCCTGCCTCAGCTTCTCAAGCAACTGTAACTACAAGCACCCACCACCACGCCCAATAATTTTTTACTATTTTGTAGAGATGAGCTCTCACTATGTAACCTGGACAGGTCTCAAAGCCCTGGCCTCAAGAGATCCTCCCGCCTCAGCCCCCCAAAGTGCTGGGATGACAGGTGTGAGCCACTGCCCCTGGTTCACAGACACGATTTCTAACATACGGGGGCTCCTTGCTGGGTTGGCATGAGTTTCAGGCACAGACGTCGGAGAGGCAACTTAGGAGCATCCAGGAAAAGGAACTTCTAAGCTTTACTTCAACATGGACATTATAGAGGTAAAAAAGTCAATAAGATGTTGGAAAGGGACAAAATCTAAAACCTAATGAGGAAGAACAAAACAACGACTAATGGGCTAAGGAGAGGTTTAGAAGTAGCTTCACCCCAGTGGCTTCAAAACTGTCCTGGTAACCAGGCCCACCCAGACATCATCTGGGACCCAACTCTATAGTCTCCTAAGGATCTTTTCTAAGCCTGGAGCAGCCAGAGGCACTGAAGTCTGCTACCAGAGCAGGTGATTCATGGCTCTTCCCTGTGACTCACTCTATGCATCTTAAACATCCCCACAGTGTGAAGTAGATGCCTAGAAATTGCTGACAGTAGGCCCTTGACATTTAGTAAATCAAGAGAATATACAAACAGAGACTAGAAAACCCCTGAGAATCCTCAAGAAAATCAAGCTGGGAGCAAGAACACTTAATGTGCTTCCTTATATTTGAATGAATATGCCTTCTTCCTATCTTTGACTAATCCCTTCTCTTATCTCTTTCTGCTCAACCTCTAACTCTTGTGATTTTTCAGGCTTGGTCCTGGGACGTTTTTCTTTCTACTACTTGCATTCTTTCCCCCCAGGTAACCACACCTACCTGAAGTTTTAAATACCTTCTATATGTTCATGACTCACTCCATATGCCAGATGGACAAAACACAGGAATCCCAAATATAAAATATCCAAAATGGACCTCCAAGCCTATCCCTCCACAGGCTCCACATCTCGGCTAACAGCTCTCTTGTCGCCTTAGTTATCTAAGCCATAAACCTGGAGTAGTCCTTTCTTTCCTATTTTCTCTAACATCTGATCCAATAGCAGGTTCTGTAAATTCTATTGCTTGACTTCAGTAAGTTAAATTAACTTGAACCTCGGGACTTGCAGCCCAATTCACATCATTATTAGGGTGGTCTCAAAAGCCACGTCTTGATTTTTAAATTTCAAGTTGTCCCAGACTTAGTATCTCCAGAAGACTGGCAGAAACAAATGCAAATTCTCTCTGGAAAAATGCGCACCCCCATTCCTGGCCTCAGAGAATTTCTAAAAATATTACCTGAGGAAAAAAGGAAGCTTACTGTCAAAAATAATTAAGCATATACCGACAAAATAAGAAAATCACTATTGAGTAAGACTAGCAGAAATAAATATGTAAGGAACTTTAGATATTGGAATTACCAGACACAGATGCTAAAGTAACTTTGCTTACTATCTTTGAAAAAAAAATAAAATCTTAAAAATATCTACAGGGGCCAGGCGCGGTGGCTCACACCTGTAATCCTAGCACTCTGGGAGGCCGAGGCGGGCGGATTGTTTGAGCTCAGGAGTTCGAAACCAGCCTGAGCAAGAGCGAGACCCCGTCTCTACTAAAAATAGAAAGAAATTAATCGGACAACTAAAAATATATATAGAAAAAAAAAAAATTAGCCAGGCATGGTGGCGTATGCCTGTAGTCCCAGCTACTCAGGAGGCTGAGGCAGAAGGATTGCTTGAGCCCAAGAGTTTGAGGTTGCTGTGAGCTAGGCTGATGCCACAGCACTCTAGCCAGGGCAACACCGTGAGACTCTGTCTAAAAAAAAAAAAAAAAAAATATCTACAAGATAGAGGAAACTAAAATCAAAACTAAACAAATTTGACAAAGAACCAAATAGATTATTCAGAAATCAAAACCAAAATGATTAAGTTAAATGTGCCAGTGGGTGCTTGATGACAAGGAAAGAAAGCTACAGACCAACATCCCTCATGAACATAAGTGTGAAAATTTTTAACAAAATGTCAGCACATTGAATACAGCAATATGTAAATGTATAAAACATTATCAAGCATTTATCCTGGCAATACATGGCTGGTTCAACATATTAAAAAAATCAATATAATTCACCATATTAACAGATTAAGAAGAAAAACATGAATATTTCAAGAGAAAAAGCACTTGATAAATTCAACATTAATTCATGATAAAAATTCTTAGCAAACTAGGAATAGAGGGGTCTTCTTCAACTTGATGAAGGGCAAATACAGAAACCCTATAGCTATCATCAAACTTTAGAGTGAAAGACTAAGTGCTTTCTTTCTTTCTAAGATCAAGAATAAGGAAAGTGTCTGCTTTTACTACTCCTATTTAACATATTGCAAATCTGAGTCAGTACAATAAGGCAAGAAAAATATAGAAAAGGCTTACAGATTGGAAAGGCAGAAATAAACTGTCTATACTCATAGATTACATGACTGTCTTTGTAGAAAATCGCAAAGAAATGTAAAACCTAAAACTATACAACTTTTAGAAGGAAATCTTTGTTGCGGCAGGCAAAGATTTTTTTAAAAAAAGAACAGAAAAGCACAAATCATAAAAATAAAAAATTGATAAATTGAACTTCATCAAAATTTAAAACCTCTACTCTTCAAAAGACACTGTTAGGGAAATGAGAATATAAACCAGACTGGGAGAAAATATTTGCAAAACACATATCTGACAAATGCCTGCTAAATGGAATACATAAAGAAATTCCAGAACTCGGTAAGAAAACATACAACCCTTGGTCGGATGCGGTGGCTCATGCCTGTAATCTTAGCACTCTGGGAGGCCGAGGTGGGAGGATCATTTGAGCTCAGGAGTTCGAGACCACCCCGAGCAAGAGCGAGACCCCGTCTCTACTAAACAAATAGACAGAAATTGGCTGGACAACTAAAAATATATAGAAAAAATTAGTGGGCATGGTGGCGCATGCCTGTAGTCCCAGCTACTCGGGAGGTTGAAGCAGAAGGATCTCTTGAGCCCAGGAATTTGAGGTTGCTGTGAGCTAGGCTGACGCCATGGCACTCTAGCCCGGGCAACAGAGCGAGATTCTCTCTCGGAAAAAAAAAAAAAAAGAAAACATTACAACCCAATTTCAAAAATGGGGAAAAGGTTTGTACACGTCCTTCACCGAAGTAGAGCTACAGAGGGCAAATGAACACATGAAAATATGCTCAACATCATTAGTCATTCTGGAAGTGCGTATTAAAATGAGATACCACTAACGCATCTATTAGGTTGGATCTAATAAAACATAGTAACAATCCTAAATGCTGGCAATACTAAATCTCTCACACATTACTGGTGGGAATGTAAAATGGCACAAGCGGTTTGGAAAACCAGTTTGGCAACCCCACTCCTCATCAGCCAATAGCTACGAAGCCATGCCTGCACAAATATCTGTACACTGGTTCTCACACCATGAAGCTGGAAACAACACCTAGCCATAGAATTGCATAACGATAAATAAATTATGGTATGTTTATACAATGCAATGGAATACCACCAACAATAAAAAGGAACAAATTACTGACACACCTAATAACTCGGATGTACTGTCCCTCAGTTGCGTTGTGCTAAGGGGAGGAAGCTTGCCTCAAAAGACCACATGCTATATGATGCCATTGATAGGACGTTCTAGAAAAGGCAAAACTATAGGGGCAGAAGAAATAAATCTTTTTTTATATATATTGAATTTTTGCCCCTAGAAGTTTTAAATTTTTTGGTGGAATCTGCCTGCGATTACATTTCAGGGCTGGGAAACTGGTAAAAAAAATTTTGTATGGGAAAAGCTTTCAACATAAGGTCATAGTTATTTTCTTGATAATCAAGTTGTCTAATGTACGTAGCATATTAAGGTCTCTAGTCTTTTAAAATTTTTAAACGACTGGAATTTACTTTTATTTAGGGTGGGATGGTCACTTGATTCTCAAATAAAAAACTGAAGTGCCCTGTAATCATGACTATGTATCAACTTACTGTGGAACACTCTTAGTATTTGGCTCATTCCTAGTGTTTGGCATAAACTCAGGTCTGTGATGCGAGCAGGCTCTAGACACTGAAGCAGTAGTGACTCACTCCTATGAGGAAAGGACAATGTCAGTCATCTGCACAGATTGTAGGCTCCTTCATCTGGTGTACGGATCTCATTACGAATCTACCAGTAAACATGACCTCCCAACCCAACCCCAGCAACTGATATGCTTAACTCATCAGCCTCCGATTCCGACTCATTGTTTCCAAATGCAAACTTACCTTTCCAAACAATATCTTGCATTCTGAGGGGAAAAAAGAGACAAGGTTACTACCGAGTATTTGAGCTAAGTCTTTCGTGAGCCGTGCCCATGAAAATAGCGTTTCTTGCAATAACGAAATCAATTTCCATGTAATTTCTTCAGCTTTGTGGTGCTAATTTTCAGACATCAAATTTTAACATGGAGTAGGAAAAGTCAGAAAAACGCTTGAAATCATTTTATTATGTTCCCATTTAATTACGTTGTATACCTCAGCTCAGTCATCTTATTAGAACATTCATTTTTCAAATGACACCCATCTGCTTGCTTTCTATGCCGGAGGTGGCTTGCTAGGCTGGGGGCGGTAATGAGAACCAGGTCAGGAAGCCAGCTTAGCAGGGCCACAGCTGCCTGCACTGTCTGGAGCTGGGCTTGGTGCTGGAACTGAACTGTTTCCTAAGGGTTTGCTCACAGGGACTTTCCAAATGTGCTCACTTTGCAAATGTGGACCTGGCAGAGGGGTATGGACAGAATCTTACAAAGATAGTAACTTACTTTCTGAAAAGGCAATATATTAATATGTTACTGCACAAAATTTAAAGTATACAATACTTAGTCTATTCAGGCTGCCATAACAACACATTACACCACAGATAGACTGGGTAGCTTATTCACGATGGAATTTTACTTCTCACGGTTTTGGAGGCTGGGAATCTCAAGATCAAGGTGCTGGCAGATTAGATGTCTGGTGGGGGCTTGATCCCCAATGGGGAGGCTTCATCCCTGATGGGGAGGCTTCATCTCACTCTAATCTCACATGGCCCAAGGGGTGAGGGGTCTTTCTCGGCCTCTTTTATTAATATAAGGGCACTGATTCCATTCATAAGGGCTTTGCCCCCAGCACCCAATCACCTCCCCAAGCCTCACCTCCTAATACCATCACCTTGAGGGTGAGGATTTCAACATATATATTTTACAAGGGCACAAACATTCAGAACATAGCAGATGCTATACAAATAACTCTCATCCTTGTTTCCAAAGGTTACCAAGGAGTACAACGCGCCTGATTTGTGGTAACCTTTTGCCAAAGTCAACAAGCACAAATGTATACATGTATATATAATACTTACTCTCTAAAACCCAAACAAAAAGCAGTTAGTTCTGTGTCTTTCTTTTTTTACTTAATGAGCTACCTTGAAAATATTATTTTAGAGCCTATAGAGCTGTTTCCTACTCTATAGTTGCAGAATATCCCATTGTATGCGTGTATTATAACTTAACTAACCCATCAATTACTTAACATATTGAGGCACATCTCACTTCAAACTTATTGCTGATAATTTGCAACTGGAAACTAGCTACATGACCTTGCTGTACCGCTGCAGATCACTGGAGATTGTGTTCTGGAAGGGACCCTAATGAGCACTGTCCACTTCTCTTTTCTCAGGTAGCGTAATGAAGGGTTTTTTCCCGGAGTCTTACCTTGAGCACTGCTAAGGCTGGTTCCCCACACTTCTTCTCCAGCTCTGCAGTGGCCCTTTGGAGGCTGCAGATCTGCTCAGAAACTCTGACCTCGCTCTCCTTCAGTTTGTTCATGTTCTCTCTCCCCAGATGGCTCAGTCTCTGCAGACACATCTCTTTATTACTATTCGACAACCAGTAACTTCTCTTATTCCCTAATTCAACTGTATCTTTAGAAACCTTTCCTGCCTGCCGCCCCAGAAACGGACATAATTAGGTGAGGCCGTGACATCCTTCTGCGTCAAGCAGGACACCTCTCAATAGAAACTTGATTCTTTGACATCTAATATGCGTGTTCAAGTTGATGCAGGCGTGTGTGGGCGCGCGCAGTCCACTTACCCAGATTAGCAACGTGCACCTAAAGCACATCATGTTTTCTATCTTTTCATTAAATTAAAATTAATTAAAATTTATTGCAATTTAATTAAAATTAAATTATACCAATTAATAAGAAGGAATAAACAATTATGCCACTGGTATTTGTTTCCTTTTTATTCTTCCAAATATACACTCCACCTAGTCACATAAGGACATGATTATATTATTTAGAAAAAAAATCAACGATTACATATTACATTCTATTGCTAATGAAAGCTTGCTTTTTTCTTGGAGAGTGTTCCTTACTCATATACACAGAGCCACGATATCCTTTTAATATGCTGACAAGTATTCCATATTATGTATTGTAGTACAATTTATTTCGTGAGTTTTATATTGACAGATATAGGATGTTTCTAATCTCTTGCTATCTATAAATGTTATAATAGTAATAATACCTACTTATTGATTGGTTAATAGGTACAAGACACTAATGAGCTTTATGTAGATTATCTCACTCAAACCTCATAACAATGTTATGAACTAGGGGCAATTGTTACCTCCATTTTATAGCTAAACAAACTGAGGCAGAGGTGAAGCAACAGCTCCAAGACCACCTAGGAGCCAGTAGGTGGCAGAACACAGATAGAAATCAATCCATCTGGCTTCACAGGTTAATGCTAACCCATGGCCCTATACTGACACTCAGTTTTACTGCGTTTCCTTGCCCAGGTGTCTTTTTTTTTTTTTTGAGACAGAGTCTCACTGTGTTGCCCGGGCTAGAGTGCCGTGGCATCATCTTCGCTCACAGCAACCTCAAACTCCTGGGCTCAAGCGATCCTCCTGCCTCAGCCTCCCGGTAGCTGGGACTACAGGCATGCGCCACCATGCCCAGCTAATTTTTTCTATATATTTTTAGTTGTCTAGATAATTTCTTTCTATTTTTAGTAGAGACGGGGTCTCGCTCTTGCTCAGGCTGGTTTCAAACTCCTGAGCTCAAACAATCCGCCTGCCTCGGCCTCCCAGAGAGCTAGGCCAGGTGTCTTTTTATATGTATGTAACTATATCTGTAGTATAATGTAGTAACATATATACAAATATATTTATAGCTATATTTTGTCTTACCCATGTGTCTTTTTATATGCATGTAAGGATAAATCCATAGCAACAGAATTGCGAGACGGGTATATACATTCATTTAATACATCTGTGGTTGTCACGGGTGTCTTACTCTGGAATCGACATAATGTTCAGTTCTTTTTCTCATTTCTCAAATATTAACATTATGAGGATGTTGCTTTCAACATCTCACCTGTAGCATTTCCTGGGAGGACTTCTCTAGCTCCGCGGCAAACCCAATCGATTGATTCAGACTGGCTTCTCCCAAGTTCAAGTCAGAGGTGCATCCTGGTAGTCTCTGGAGGTTCAGCTCATTCACTTCACTCAACAACTGGAGCCTTGTTCTATATTCAGACTCAATCATCTCTTTATAATTCTGTTCTTCCTCCTTCCTCATAGATATGGATGCGACAGACTTCAGGTTAAACGTGACAGATAGATGATCTATATTTATGTCTTATATTTACCTTACATTGACCACAACATATTCTTTCCATCTCTAACTACTTCTCACCACCTCTCTGCTACCCACGGCCCCAGCTTACCACCTCCTCGCCCGAATTATCGCGGCAGTCCCTTTCCAGATCTCCCCACCTCAGCTTCTACCCTCCCCTTTATTCAGCAGCTAGAGTGTTTCTGTGAAAGTGGAAGTTAAGTCATGCGGCTCTTTCATTCACGACCTTCCAGCAGTGCCCTGTGTCACCAAAGGTTAGCTGCCCTAAATGGCCCCTTTTCTTCTAATTGCACCAACCACAGCCCCCACTTCCTCTACACACCCCAGCCAGGCACACACCAGCCTTGAGGCTTTGCGCTTACCATTCCCTGCACCTAGAATATTCTCCCCCATCACCACCACACGGCTCAATCCTCTGCCTCCTTGAGTCTCCTCAAGTGCCACTTTAGAATGACAAGGTCCTGATCACTTTAGTTAAAAGTGCATCCCACCTCTTTCCTGCTTTTTAAAAAAATTTTAAAGCACTTACCATGTAACATACTAGACATCGAACTTATTTTGTTTACACCCATTAGAATGTAAGTTCCATAAAAGCAGAACTGTTTGTGTTTTTTTTTTTTTTTTGTCCCAATAATGGACCCCCAGCACCTTGCATTGTCCCTGGCAAACAGTGGGACCTCAATATCTGTTGAACATGTGGTGCCTGGGGCTGAAGAAAATGGGGATCAGTTGAAAAATCTGTATCTAGACAGGAATTTCTTCTTTTCATCCCCAACTGGACATTTATTTTCTTTAAAAAGTGAGAGAGGACCAGGCACAGTGGCTCACACCTGTAATCCCAGCACTCAGGAGGATCACTTGAGACCAGGAGTTCAAGACCACCCTGGGCAACACGGTGAGATCTCATCTCTACAAAAAATAGAAAAATTAGCTGTGCGCGGTGGTGTGCACCTGTAGTCCCAGCTAGTTGGGAGGCTGAGGCAGGAGGATCGCTTGAGCCCAGGAGCTTGAGGCTGCAGTGAGCTATGATGACACCACTGCACTCCAGCCTGGGCAACAGAACAAGATCCTCCTGTCTAAAAAAATACATAAAGAAAGAAAGAAAGAAAGAAAAAGTGAGAGAGAACACCTAAAATCTGCACTACCTGGCACAGAATAAGCATAAAGACATAGTCTGAAATTAGAAGTGAAACGTGGCTAACAGATGGTACGCCCTCAATTTGAATAGCAATTCTGAAGTTAGCCTTTAAAGGGTTGCACAATTTATACAACCACCAAAAATATAAGAGGTGCTCATTCTCCTATATCACTGTTATGAACCGTGTTATTAATTTTTTTGATCAGTGCCAATAAGGGTAATCCCAACAAATGCAAATCCCATTCGAATGCCACCTATCAATTTAATATAGTTAATTTGTATTTCTCTCACCATGAGCAAAGTTCAGAAATTTTTTATACGTTTAAAAGATATTTGCACCTTTTCTGCAAAACTCATTTCTTTGATCATTTTTCTGTTAAATTTCTAGTCTTTTTCTTATTGACTTTAAGAGCTTTTTATGTGTTAAAATATTAGCACTTTTCCCTCTTATGGATTTCAGATTTTTTTTCTGCTTTGTAATTTGTCTTTTGACTTTGTTTACAATGTATTACTTGCTGTCTAACATTATTGGTAATTTTCCTCTAAGAATCAAGGTAAGCACTGACCTGAACCGTCATCATTCTTTCTTGCTCATCAGCCAATATGCTTTTAGCTACTTCAAGTTTCTCCTTCAGTGTGTTCAATATTTCTTGGAGTAACTTCTGTAGAGAAATAGAGCGCAAGATTCCAGGTAAGTTAATTGTTTTAGAACTATTGGAGTTCTAATCTTAAAGAACTAAAAGGCCAATAGCTCTATGTTTTCTTAGCCTTGAAGTCGAAGGTTCCACTAAATATGGAACTTGTCTGGTATTCTTTGATAAACATCAACTAAGGCAATGAATGATTTTGGAGGATCAGAGTATCTGTCCAATCAATCAGTCAATCAATCATCTATCAGAGAAGCTGGCCAGAATGCTTAGGGATCTGTGTTGACCTTACCCTGTAATTCTCAGCGGCTTCTTGTATCCCATACATCATGTGATGCTTGTGTTCCTGGGACTGGAAACAGGTGCTGCACAGTGTGATTTGGTCATCGTCACAGAATAGGTGGGTTGGTTCCAGGTGTGTCTTACAATAGGCGTCTTCTGTGATGTTGTGCCGCAACTGGTGGCTGAACCTTTTGGACATCCTTGTAGGTGCCTCTAGTGGAAGACTGTACTGTTTGTTTCTGATGTGGAGTACTTCCCTGCACTCTGAACAGCAAAAGATTGGCAGGCTTCCTTTGTTTTCTGGAACCCGCACACTTGGCAGCGTCAGGGTCCACAAAGACCCAAGGAAACAATCCACACTGATAGAGCAGATAAGGGCACCCCAGACTCCTCAAATCCAATAGCCCTTTGGCAGCCGTGTGCTTGGGGAAGGAGACAGACTTACGCCAGCGTTCTGAGATCAGAGGGGCTCTCCCAAATCTTCTGACAATCTCAAGCAATAGGCTGAAAATTAATGACAAGAAGCAGCATAATAGAGCACTTCCTTGTAGGTCATTTAGGAAAAAAAAAAAGTTCTCAGTAAAATCACAGTTCTAATAAGCACTTGAGGAACTTCAGGACCAGGGGGAGGAACAAAGTTCATTGATAGAATTATAGATCAAAAAAAATCACAATTATCTGAAAAAGCTATTATTAGAATACTCCCCCCTTTTCCAAATACACATCTGTGTGATGTCAGATTTCCTTCATATACTTTAACCAAAACAACTTATTGCAACACACGGAATGCTGAAGCAGATACGAGAATATGGTTGTTCTGAATAAGCCATGGGTTAAAGAGATTTGTCAAACAATGAAACCAAGTCATTCTTCTCAATACTTAATTTTGTTTCAGAAAAAAAAATTTCATAAAAAATTGTTTTGTTTTTATTATTTTAAATGAATTAACAAATAATTTTAAAATGCAATTTTAATTTCTGTTAGAGTAAAAATAGATGTTAACACACATAAACAAAAGCTTACTGGGAGTGGGGCATAGTGGCTCAGACCTGTAATCCTAGCACCCTGGGAGGCTGAGACAGGAGGACCACTTGAGGTCAGGAGTTCAAGGCCAGCTTGAGCAAGAGCGAGACCATCTCTACTAAAAATAGAAAAATTAGCCGGTGCAGTGGCGGGGGGCCTGTAGTCCCAGCTACTCGGGAGGCTGAGGCACGAGGATGGCTTGAGCCCGGGAGTTTGAGGTTGCTGTGAGCTAGGCTGATGCTACAGCACTCTAGCCCAGGCAACAGAGTGAGACTCTATCTCAAAAAAAAAAAAAAAAAAAAAGCTTATTGGGCTTTTCATCAATAACTTAAGTGCAAAGGAATTCTAAAATCAAAAAGGTGACAATATTGGCCTTAAAAGGCATATTCCCTAAAATGGAATTGTAGATAAATGCATCTATAATTTTGGTATGTTATGTTGGTTTCCCAACCACAAAGGCTGTACAGTTTTGCACTCCAGGCAACATATGAGAAAGGTATTAAACTTTTGGATTATTGCCCACCAGCTGGGGTGAGATAGTATCTTCATATATTTTCAACTTTCATCTATTTTACTATGTGTAAAGCTTTTATTTTCATATGCTTAAGAACCACTTTTATTTCTTTTGCTGTGAATCCTATGGTCAAGTCTCTTATTTTCCTCTATCAGGTTTTTGGCCTTTGTTTTTTGGTCAATTTTAAAAGATATTTATAGATCTAAAAGAGTAGCTTCATTAGTTCTTGATTCTTTGCTAAAAGAAAAAAAGGAGTAGCCCCTTGTATATTACAAAAATTTCAAATATTTTCTATTTATTTGTTTGAATATGCTCTAATTTTTTCTTCTGCTTGGCTTTCAACTCCCTGGTAGCTTCCCTGCTCTTGCCTCCTTAAACATGTCCAGGGTGACTCCCCTGAGCCACCAAAATAAATTCAATTCAAATTTTCCTCGAGTTCCCAGCAAGTTAACGTAGCACACCGCGCCCTTTCTCCTGGAACATTTACTTCTCTTGTCTACCAAGATCCTGCAGTGGATGTCCCTCCTACGTGACTGGTCTGGTTTCCAATGGCTGTTTCTATCTCTGCCTCCTCTTCAACCTCTAAATCTTAGGATGCTCCAGGGTTCAGTTCTGGTCTCAAATTCCAGTCTACAGTCTCTCCCTAGGTAATCTCATTCATTTCCAAAGATTTAAATTTCACTCTCCAATTTAAATCTCCCGGCTGGACACAGAGGTCTCAGCTCTTTTGCAACTGAATGTTTAAATAAGCACCCAAATTAACATCTAAAACTGCCCTGGATCTACACTACTCAATTTGAAATACCTTCCCATTACTCATATCCTTATTTTATTTTATTTGTAGCTAACTGATTTAATCTAAGAACAAATTTAATTGTGTGTCACTTTCCATCCACAAACATACTAAGTTCCTTAGATGCATAAAAAAAATAATTCTAAAGATATTCCGCTGGGTGTAGTGGCTGACGTCAGTAAAACTAGCACATTGGGTGGCCAAGGCTGTGGGAGGATCGCTTGAGGTCAGGAGTTTTTTTTTTTTAAGACAGAGCTGTCGCATACCACGACGGCCAGCTAATTTTTCTATTTTTAGAGAGACGGGTTCTCGCTCTTCTTCAGGCTCGTCTTGTCTCGAACTCCTGAGCTCAAGTACTCCTCCTGCCTCGGCCTCCCAGAGTACTAGGATTACAGGTGTGAGCACCGCACCTGGCCTTGAGGTCAGGAGTTTGAGACCAGCCTGAGCGAGAGTTAGACTCCGTCTCTACAAAAAACAGAAAAATTAGTTGGGCATTGGGGTGCGCGCCTCCAATCCCAGCTACTAGGAAGGCTGAGACAGGAGCATGGCGTGAACCCAGGAGTTGGAGGTTGCAGTGACTTACATGATACCCCTGCACACTACCCAAGGTGACAGAGTGAGACTCTGACTCAAAAAAAAAAAAAAAACACCCAAAATGATATTCTATGTCAAACCAGCAAAAATTTAAGGTGAAATCAGAGAAGGACAGGACAGAGATTAAATATTCTAACAAAAACCAAGAGAAAGGACTGTTGAAGCACAATGTCTCCCCAGGATGTGGTAAATTCATATCCTCCCTTATTTCTTTTTTTCCTAATTTTTTTCTTTGCCCTGCCTCTGGCTTCCCCACTTAGTCTTTTACCCTGACATGTAAACACACGTTTGTGTGTGTGTATATATAAAACATATATACAAGTTTACATAGCTACTAAGATCAAGTTTAGGAATTTAAAGAAAGCCATGATTAAGAAAGAAAACCATGATATATAGAGGAAAGCTCACTTACTTTCTTTGTAGTAATCCTGGGTATTTTCCTCTAGGGAAAGTAGCTGCGACTATGGAAAGTGGAGACCTTTCAGCTGTTCTGCTCCCTCAGCCCCTTCCTCGACCACCAGGGAGGCATCTGTGAAGTTTCAAATCAGATTTGTACAATTAATCTACGACAGTGATTATCAGACTCTCGTTGTTTGGAATCACCTGAGTTTACTAAAACGCAGATTTCTCGGTCCCACCCTCAGGGGCTCTGATTGAATAGATTAGGGTGGGGTCTGTGAATTTACAACTCTAAGAGGCTCCCAGAAACTGCTGAACAGCCCTGACGCAGGATCTGGGGTTTCATTCTCTTTGGTTGAGTGACTATCTTGTTCTTTGTTCTGTCCTGGGTGCCTTGTGCCGTGAGTGCCTAACACATCTAGCCCCTTAAGTATTTTTTTAAATGATTCTCACCCATATACTGACAATTTCACAGGAAGAAAGCCTTCAAGTTAATACTCTAAAATATCATCGTGTTTTCTCCTTTGGCCATACAATTTTATCTTAAGCTGTTAAACATCTTTACTAGAGAATAGTGCCTTACTTCATGGTTAGTGTCTAGAATGTTTGCGGAAGGAAGTGATGATTCCATTATTGGTAGATGGGAAAATCAGGAGTAAAGATAAATGCCTGACTGTGGAATTTGTCGCTGCCGGGAGGTCAAGGGACAATCTGAAATAGTTCATATTTGGCCTCAGTGAAGAGGAAATCTGCACAGCTTTCTAAGTTTTGTAGTTCTGTTCCCTGAAAGATTTTTATTGAGTCAATCAATCAATCACGCTGCTAATTAAACCAGTGATTTTTTCCCCCCACTGCTGACAGGATAATGAGAATTCTCCTGCCTGGCTATCTGATCTTTCAAAACTTTGTCCTTCCCTATGGAATCTTAAGCACACCCTTTCTCTTATCTCAATATTCCACACCTACTTCCATTTCCAACTCCTAATTCCCCAGTCTTCCAGGAATGGACCACTTTCATTCCTATATGTCCCCCGCTCCTCAGCCAGGGCAGCCTCTTTTTATACTCTTTGCTTTTTTTCTATCCAATCTTCCTTTCTTTTCCAAGTCTCAGTACAGCCAACATCTGTGAAGATGTCCCTTACCTATCACTTATTCTTACCATCCTCTGAGCTTCATAACTCTTGAGTTAATTCATCTTGATGGGCAACCTATATAATCTTTGCATCAAAGGACACAGTTCTCACGTTGTGAAGTCTCTTAAAGCCTATCTTAGTTTTAAGGTAAATAAATTATTAATTCTAGAAGATTCAATATTTTAAGATAATTCTAAAAACAGTGCAAAAAAGCATGCTAAACTCTTCCTATATTCCACAGTCCTGCGAGGGAGGTAGTATCAGAATACACTTACAGCTGGTAAAACAGAGAGGATGTAATTGAGCAGGAGCATTGGGTGCAGAAAATTGCAGGTGTGGGATTTGAATCCCAGCCAGTCTGGTGCCAAATTTCATAATCCTTCCCTACTATACTACCTTGCCCAATTAAGTGATAACCAAATGTTTTGCCAATTTATTAAAAAAAAAAGATATCTCAAATTTGCATTATAATTTATCATGAGAGGCTTTCTTAGGGCTAGAGTAATAACACAGGGAACACAAATCAGTTTAATGTGTTAGATTTTTTACACAGGAAACCTTCTGATTAAAAAAAATTACTGAAGAAGTGTGATTTTTTTTTCTCCGTCAAAGAACAAATAAAATTATGAATGAGTCATGGTTCTCAAGATGTATCTCATGAACTTTTAACAGTCCTCTCAAGAAAATGTTAACAAACAGGAAATAATGGAAAAGTAGTAAAGATCATATGTGGAAGTCAGATTTTATGGCCATATCTCTTTATGAAAAGTTTTTATGAACGCAAATATGTTAGTAAACATTTTAAGACTAAATAAACCTGTTTCTGCTGTCCAAGCCATGTAAAAATCCTGTTTTCTAGGTTTAGTAGTTTACACAGGATACATCTGCCTGTGTTTACATGATTCTTCAGATTTTTTTTTTTCTAAAAACTTAGTAATTCCCATGGAAATTTGTCTGCAAATAATTTTAGATGATCATCCCTCTTGGAGGTTTGGGAGGCTAAATTTGGCAGAAATATCAATGGGTTGTACATACTAATCACAGTTTATATGATGTGCATATGAACAAAAATGTTTCCTTCATATTATTAAATCTTATATTTGACTAGTGTTGATGCTAGCTTAAGCACACCCTCTGATTATTACCAAGTCAGTATATCTAATACTTGAAATTACTGTTAGAATAATTGAATGCTTGATTTGTCAATGCTTTCCTAGAAGCAGTGGGTAGAACATAGGGATTGGTTAAACATTTCAGTGATTACTGTTTTGAAAGAAAGTAAATAGTATTGTTACTGCCAATTAATTTATTCTTTAGCCTGAAACTATTTCCATGGGCATTATGATTCTAATTATAAACTCCATGGAGGATAATAATTATCTATTATTCTACCAGCTTATTGTAAAGGGCCCTGACTCCTAATTCAGATTTTGTTTTTGTTTTTATTCCCTTAGGTGGGTTAAAAGAAGTTTCCTTTTTAAAGCGCTGTGGACTGGGCAGATAGTTAACAGTTCAGGATCCCTGTGTGTACGGTGGGAATGAAAAAGAAGAGAGGATACATGGTCCTAATAACAAAACTGGCAAACAAAGGGTGGGGTGTCTGATAGCATCGTAAGCCCCTCCTTGTTTGTACCAAGCTCTGTTTGAAGAACTAATATTAATACTAAAGAACTGGGGTAACAGAAAATATAGTGGTGCTCATGCCAAACATTTCAGCAATTATAAATCCTTACTGGAGAAGGAGATATTCTTTCTACTCAAGGATATTTTACAGACGCCTCTTTCTTAGTCATGATTGTCTCCCACAGGCATGTCCCAAAATGCATTCCAGAGGTAAGGTTCTGAGTCCCCATGATGGCGGGATCATCAACTCTGTGAAGATGGCTTATCGTGTCCTGCCGACACTTCTGTTAACCACACTCTTCAAATCCAGAGACACAGTGAGAGGAGGGCTCTGTTTTCTCATTCAACTTTCTATCTACTGGCATATTAGCCAGGGTTCTCCAGAGATTGAATCAACAGGATATACAAACACACATGCGGGGATTTCTCGGGAGAATGGGCTTACTCAGTTACGGAGGCTGCGAAGTCCCGCGATACGCAGTCTGCAAGCCGGAGCCCCCCGGGACGCTGGTGGCGCGGCGTGGCGTGTGGCGCGGTCAAGTCCGAAGGCCTCAGGACCCGGGAAGCTGATGTAACCTGGAATCCAAAGGCCGGGAAACCTGGAGTTCTGATGGCGGAGGACAGGAGAGGAAATGTATCCCAGCTCCGGAAAATGGACACCGCGTTCTCTCCGGGCCGTGGGCGGGATGATATCTGCCCACACTGAGGGCGCGGCCGCCGCGCCTCATCCACCCGGACTCCCCCCACGGCCACACCCCAAAAAGATGCTTTACCAGGTTTCTAGGTAGTCCTTAAGCCACTCATGTCGACAATGAAAATCAATCATCACAATTGGGAAGAAAAAAAAAATTCCTAGACACCCCCGAAGCAAGGTATGGACACGTCCTTACGTTCTGGCCTTTAGGATCTCTGACAAAGTTTTGTGCCACTTCGAAGCAGTGCCTTAAAGGGAGAGGGCGTTCCCTTCCCTCGAGCCTGCCTTCCCTGTGAACACAGTGGTAGGAACTGGGCCATCAAATATCCTGCAAGATGGAAGCTGCCAGTGTCAGACACACAAGAAACAAGAGTCAGGGTCCTGGAGTCCATTGTGTCTACCAGATATTAAATGAGTAAAGGAAACTTGCACTCTATTTAAGGGACCATTACTTTGCTTTTTACTGTCACTCATAGCTGAGGCTAACTCTCACACATTGACTAGCCAAAAGTTAAGGTCTGGAACAACTTAACATGGGATTTATTTTTGGCGGGGGGAGGGGACAGTGTCGTGGCTGAGGGACAGGAGATGAAGCTATGGAAGGAGCAGTATTAGTTGTGGAGAAGAACTCAGACTAGCTCTAACTTCTAGACTATTTGGCTTTAAGTACAAATGACCACAATATATGTAACCTGCAAACTAAAAGCATTTTCTCAAAACTGATAGTTCCTGGAAAGAGGGACAATAGAAGGAAACCAGTATTTATATCTAGGTCCTGTGTGCCAGGAACACTTTCATTTGATCTTAGTCCTGCGTGGGTAAGCCTTGGTGTTTTAGCTGCTCCAAGCTTGGTAGGAAAGCGCTAGAACCACCGTGTCTTTGGGCCCATGTTCTCGCCAAGACAGCTCAAGTGTACCACTGCAATGCGAGCGTCAGCTGAAAATCCTCCCACTCTCCCTAACCATCCTTGCTGCACACTTGAGCCTTCTCAAAACCACCTCAGGAAAGTTAATAATCTTGGAATGGTGCCTGTAAACAAAGCCAGAGTTACTCTGTTGAGGTAATGCCAAGGAAATATATTTTTTTCCTTATTTGCTTCCCTCATTGCACACATTGAATGAGTAAGCCCTCCCTCAGATACAGGGAGACAGAGAATGGATCCTGGTGGGCAGAATTCTGAGAAGGCTCCAAGATTCTCATCCCTTAGCACAAATACACCTTCTCCCAGTTTTTCAAACGAGCACTAATCTGGGTGCAGATGTGAGAGATTTTACAGAAGTGATCAGGGTCTCAAATCAGTTGACTTTAAGATAGGGAAGATTACCCTAGTTAGGCCTGACCTACTCACGTGAGCCCCTAAAAAGGACTGTGCTTCTCATGGTAGGAAAGATTCAACTGAGGCATTGGTGGCTTGGGAGATGGTGGGGAGCAGATGGCATGGATCTGAGAGTGCCCCTGGGAGCTGAGGGCAACCCCCACCTGCCAGTCAGCAGGAAAGTGGGGCCATCAGCCAGTCCTATAACTTCAAGGCACTGAATTCTGTCAATGGTCTAAATAGCCTAGAAGAAGACCCCAGACTGAAGACAATACATCCTGGCTAACCTTCTGAGACTCTGAGCAGAGAACCCAGCCATGGCAAGCTGGATTTCTGCCCTACAGAACTGCAAGCTCATAAATGCATATTGTTTTCAGATGCTATTTGTGGCCATTTGCTACAAAGCAATAGAAAACTGATACAGACACTTACTTCCCTGAACTGCTGCGTGGTGCCTGAGGGGAGAAAGAAATAGGGTTAGAGATGGATTCTCCAAGCAACTCCTGCATCTCATATTGAATTCAGAAAACAAATCAAGAATTCTATTTTAACACAAAATTATTTTATTAGACCAGAATGATAGCCTCAAGACAAACCTAGAATGGTTTTGACACAGAATTTAACCTAGAAAGAAAATATACTCCGTTGGGATGTTTTTCATGACAAAAGAATAAGATTTACCCTTTCCCCTACAAGGGAGCGACCCCTCCCTGAATCAGAAAGTCATTAGAGGCTACAAAGTTTTTATTTTTCAAAGATTCACCCTACTTATCTCGATACCTGTCCACATAAGGCAGTGAACTAAATGTCTTCACATCTTCAGTTAAATGAGCTTGAATTGCTACTGGTTTCAGTTTTTTCTGACCAGATTCTGAGTCAGCATCTCCTGTAGAGTAGCCTCTTGCAGAGGTGGATAGATTCTTGCATCTGACTTTTTATTTTGCTCCCACTTCTCACCCATTCATGAGAGGCTTCCTATTTGACCATTAGTAGTTAACTGTGTAAATCCATGTTGGTAGAAGTTAGTGGCACGTCCCCTTCTCAGTCTTATAAAGGCCAGTAACAGGTCCTTACAGATTCTTACCAGTGGCTTTCCATTTTAAGAAGTGAAATCCTTCTTCGAAGGGAGTCTTACAGAGAACCACAACATACAGATAGAAGTTGAGCTTATCCAGCCCTCTGTTGATCCAACAGCTACCTGATGCCTGTCTCTGCATGCACAGAACTGTTAGAGTGCAGCCGTGTGGGAAAAAATATACATGTGGTCCCTACCCCCTGGGGCAGTTTTTCTGGCCTGCAGGTGGCTGTGTCAGTTAAGTGAATTATGACCAGCTTTGCAGAATAGAAGATTCAGCGTGCCTTTTCCACAGCAGGGCTAACAGTGCTCCAGGAGCTGCATATCCCCCGTCAGGCCAGAGTCTTTCTTACGGTGGTTCGTGGTCAGCAGTCTGAATGCCACCGGCATAAGACAGTTACAGTCTAATGCAAGAGAATCAAAAAATAAACTGCAACACTGACTAAGGCCATGAATGAGAGGTACAAAGGACTATGAGGCTTATATCTGAGAGGCAGAATTTCATTATCCAAGGAGATCCGGAAATGCTTCCCTAGGCAGCTCAAGCTCAGAAGGCAGGAAGTGTGTGTGTATGTGTGTGTGTGTTTGGGTGTGGAGGGGCGGGGGACGGGGAAAGCAAAGATACCCTTCACCCTGAGATCTTTCATCAGTCCCTAAGACTCATTTTTGGAGGGAATCATCACTGGGCAAGATAAATGAAACCAATGTTCTTTAAGATGATTGTTGGTTTGAAGGGAAAGCAATTACCAAGTACAGGACAAATACATCCTCTGTTTCCTCCTATCATCTACCTGTGTCTTCTGTCTTGTTCCTTCAAAACCTTTAAGGTTTTGAAAAGGTTAGTGTTTCACATGGTGATTTCCATGACTCCATTGTGGGACTTCCTACATATCATGTGAATCTATATAGAAGGTAGGGATGCCACAAGGGCAGTATTTTTATGCTATCTGGAAGTTTTGTATTTATAAAGCCAAACTCAAAAGCGGGCTTCCCTAAACTTTTGAGTGAGTTTAGTCTTGTTATATAATTCTAGCAAATTTTACCACTCAAAGGGCCTTATGTTTGATCTCATTTATAAAGCCATACCATTTCATATAGTCAGGCTATAGTAATCAATTTAACATAGTCAGTGTCTTTAAATACTACAATTGTCTGACTTAGAAAAAACTCCCTCAGCATGAAATTCTTATAAGTGATAAATCAGACTTATAAAAATAGTGAACCTGAAATTCTTAAGCATTGCAATGCTTTGTATATATTAGATCTCTACTTAGAATTTAGAATGACATTTAGACTGACAGATCTAAATCAATGACTCAATTATATGTTTTTTTTTTTTTTTTTTTTTTTGAGA